>NW_026600495.1:87500-88886 GCF_029448725.1 Salvelinus fontinalis
CTACTGCTGTTACTACTGCTGTTACTACTACTACTACTGCTGTTACTACTACTACTACTACTACTGCTGCTACTACTGTTACTACTGCTGCTACTACTACTACTGTTACTACTGCTGTTACTACTACTGCTACTACTACTACTGTTACTACTGCTGTTACTACTGCTGCTACTACTACTACTACTACTGATACTACTGCTGTTACTACTACTACTGCTGTTACTACTGCTGTTACTACTACTACTGCTGTTACTACTACTACTACTACTGCTGTTACTACTACTACTACTACTGCTGCTACTACTGTTACTACTACTACTACTGTTACTACTGCTGTTACTACTACTACTACTACTGCTGCTACTACTGTTACTACTGCTGCTACTACTACTACTACTACTACTACTACTGCTGTTACTACTACTACTACTACTGCTGCTACTACTGTTACTACTACTACTACTGTTACTACTGCTGTTACTACTACTACTACTACTACTACTACTACTACTACTACTACTGCTGCTACTACTGTTACTACTGCTGCTACTACTACCACTACTACTACTACTACTACTACTACTGCTGCTACTACTACTGTTACTACTACTACTGCTGCTACTACTGCTGTTACTACTACTACTACTGTTACTACTGCTGTAACTACTACCACTACTACTACTGCTGTTACTACTACTACTACTACTGCTGTTACTACTACTACTACTACTGCTGCTACTACTGTTACTACTACTACTACTGTTACTACTGCTGTTACTACTACTACTACTACTACTACTACTACTACTACTACTACTACTACTGCTGCTACTACTGTTACTACTGCTGCTACTACTACCACTACTACTACTACTACTACTACTACTGCTGTTACTACTACTACTGCTGCTACTACTGCTGTTACTACTACTACTACTGTTACTACTGCTGTAACTACTACCACTACTACTACTACTACTACTACTACTGCTGCTACTACTACTGTTACTACTACTACTGCTGCTACTACTACTGTTACTACTACTACTGCTGCTACTACTATGGTCTAACTACTTTAGTTGGATGTACTGACTGTTAGCCGCTCTGGGTAACACTGTCAGAACAACCAGATTCACAACGTGTGTGTGTGTGTGTGTGTGTGTGTGTGTGTGTGTGTGTGTGTGTGTGTGTGTGTGTGTGTGTGTGTGTGTGTGTGTGTGTATACAGAAGGTGGACACCACCGGTAGAGCAGTGCTGGACATCATGACCAAAACTACAGAATACCTACAGCCCAACCCAGGTGAGAACACACTCTCTCTCTCTGTCTCTGTCTCTGTCTCTGTCTCTGTCTCTGTCTCTGTCTCTGTCTCTGTCTCTGTCTCTGTC
>NW_026600495.1:90371-145371 GCF_029448725.1 Salvelinus fontinalis
CAGGAAAATGACATCGAAGATACAGGTAGATATAACTTTATTGATGCGCTACAGAATCTACAGGAAAAATACATCAGAGATACAGGTAGATATAACTTTATTGATCCGCTACAGAATCTACAGGAAAAATACATCAGAGATACAGGTAGATATAACTTTATTGATCCGCTACAGAATCTACAGGAAAAATACATCAGAGATACAGGTAGATATAACTTTATTGATCCGCTACAGAATCTACAGGGAAAAATACATCAGAGATACAGGTAGATATAACTTTATTGATCCGCTACAGAATCTACCGGAAAAATACATCAGAGATACAGGTAGATATAACTTTATTGATCCGCTACAGAATCTACAGGGAAAATACATCAGAGATACAGGTAGATATAACTTTATTGATCCGCTACAGAATCTACAGGAAAAATACATCAGAGATACAGGTAGATATAACTTTATTGATCCACTACAGAATCTACAGGAAAAATACATCAGAGATACAGGTAGATATAACTTTATTGATCCGCTACAGAATCTACAGGAAAAAGACATTAGAGAAATAAATACAGGTAGATATCAGAACTTTATTGATCCACTACAGAACCTACAGGAAAAAGAATATCAGCAAATATTAAATATGTTAGATAAATGTTCAATATATGAATGTTAAAGAAATATTATCAGTAAACGTTACATCACTGTTAAATAAAGGTTGAATTATAAATACACGTTAAAGAACTTACATAAAGGAAGTTATTATTAAGTAAATAAAATAAATATTCAATTCATTTAAATCAATCTTAAATGAACTTCAATGAATGGGAAATAAAGCAGCTACATTTAAAAATCAATAAAGTGATTAATGAAGTAAATGAATAAAATATGTTGTTGTTTCAGCACCACCTGAAGAAGATGCAGGGACGCCGCCTGGACTTTGACTATAAGAAGAAACGGCACGGTAAAGGAGATGGGATTATTATTATTATTATCATTATTATTTATTAATATCATTATTATTATTATTAATTATTATTTATTATTATCATTATTATTATCATTATTTATTATTATTACTATTATTATTATTATTTATTATTATTATTATCATTATTTATTATTATTACTATTATTATCATTATTATTATTATAATTATTGTTATTATTTATTATTATTATTATCATTATTTATTATTATTACTATTAGAACATAAATACAACATGCAAGATTTTACTGAGTTACAGTTCATAGAAGGAAATCAGTCAATTGAAATACATTTATTAGGCCCTAATCTATGGATTTCACATGACTGCATGGAGGCCCAGCCATGGGTGGGCCTGGGAGGACATAGGCCCACCTCACTTGGGAGCCAGGTCCAGCCAATCAGAATGAGTTTTCCCCCACAAAGCGCTTTATTACAGACAGAGATAATACATTTCATCAGCTGTCCGGGCGGCTGGTCTCAGACGATCCCACAGGTGAAGAAGCCGAATGTGACGTTGTGTGACCAATTTGCACATTTTAGAGTGGCCTTTCGTTGTCCCCAGCACAAGGTGCACCTGTGTAATGATCATGTTGTTTGATCAGCTTCTTGATATGCCACACCTGTCAGGTGGATGGATTATCTTGTCAAAGGAGAAATGCTCAGTAAGAGGAAACACATCTAAAAGAAATAAGCTTTTTGTGCGTATGGAACATTTCTGGGATCTTTCATTTCAGCTCAGGAAACATGGGGGCAACACTTTACATGTTGCATTTATATTTTTGTTCGGTATGTTATTGTTATTATTACACTCTCAAATACAAACGCTGCTGTTTTTGTTATAATAAAAGCTTGTTATATAATTGTAGGTAAAGGGGTTCTGGAAGAGGAGATCACACAGGCGCTGGAGAAGTTTGATGAGTCCAAAGAGGTGGCAGAGCAGAGCATGTTCAACCTGCTGGAGAGTGATGTAAGTTGTCTCTGTCTCTCTCTCTTCTCTGTCCCTCTCTCCTCTCTGTCTCTCTCTCCTCTCTGTCCCTCTCTCCTCTCCATCTCTCCTCACCCTCTCTGTCTCTCTCTCCTCTCTGTCTCTCTCTCCTCTCTGTCTCTCTCTCCTCTCCATCTCTCCTCACCCTCTCTGTCTCTCTCTCCTCTCTGTCCCTCTCTCCTCTCTGTCTCTCTCTCCTCTCCATCTCTCCTCGCCCTCTCTGTCTCTCTATCTCTCTGTCTCTATCTCTCTGTCTCTCTCTCTCTGTCTCTCTCTCTCTCTGTCTCTCGCTCTGTCTGTCTCTCTGTCTCTCTGTCTCTCTGTCTGTCTGTCTGTCTGTCTGTCCTGTCTGTCTGTCTGTCTCTCTTTCTGTGTCTCCTCTCTGTCTCTCTCTCTCTTGTCTCTCTCGCTCTCTGTCTCTCTGTCTCTGTGTCTCTCTGTCTGTCTCTCTGTCTCTTTGTCTCTCTGTCTCTCTCTGTCTCTCTGTCTCTCTCTGTATCTCTCTGTCTCTCCCTGTCTCTCTCTGTCTCTCTCTGTCTCTGTCTCTCTCTGTTTCTCTCTGTCTCTCTCTGTCTCTCTCTGTCTCTCTCTGTCTCTCTCTGTTTCTCTCTCTCTGTCTCTCTCTGTCTCTCTGTCTCTCTGTCTCTCTCTGTCTCTGTGTCTCTGTCTCTCTCTCTCTCTCTGTCTCTCTCTCTCATTCTCTCTAGGGGTCTGGAGACAGGTTATTACATTAGAAATTACAAAAACACTAATACATTATTGACTAGACATTAATGATAAGATTGTCCACTACTAGTTTAAGTCTGTCCTCTCTCTCCTCATCTCTCTTCTCTCTCCTCCTCTCTCTCCTCCTCTCTTCCCTCTCCTCCTCTCTCTCCTCTCTCTCCTCTCTCCTCTCTCTCTCTCCATCTCTCCTCATCTCTCTTCTCTCTCCCCTCTCTTCTCTCTCTCCTCTCTCCTCTCTCCTCTCTTCTCTCTCCCCTCTCCTCCATCTCTCTTCTCTCTCCCTCTCCTCATCTCTCTTCTCTCTCCCCTCTCCTCACTCTCTCTTCTCTCTCTCCTCTCTCTCCTCTCTCCTCTCTCTCACTCTCTCCTCTCTCTCCTCTCTCCTCTCTTCTCTCTCTCCTCTCTTCTCTCTCTCCTCTCTCTCCTCTCTCTCCTCTCTCTCTCTCTCTCTCCTCTCTCCTCACCCTCTCTTCTCTCTCTCCTCTCTCCTCTCTCTCTTCTCTCTCCCCTCTCCTCTCTGTCTCTCTCTCCCCTCTCCTCATCTCTCTTCTCTCTCCCCTCTCCTCTCTCTCTTCTCTCTCTCTCCTCATCCTCTCTTCTCTCTCTCCTCTCTCCCTCTCTCCTCTCTCTCATCTCTCTTCTCTGTCCCCTCTCCTCTCTCTCTCTCTCCTCTCTCCCTCTCTCCTCTCTCTCTCTCCTCCCCTCTCTCTCTCTCTCTCCTCTCTGTCCCTCTCTCCTCTCTGTCTCTCTCTCCTCCATCTCATCCTCTCTCTTCTCTCTCCTCCTCTCTTCTCTCTCTCCTCCTCTCTCTCTCCTCTCTTCTCTCTCTCCCTCTCCTCATCTCTCTTCTCTCTCCGCTCTCTCATCTCTCTTCTCTCTCCCCTCTCCTCCATCTCTTTTCTCTCTCCCCTCTCCTCCATCTCTTTTCTCTCTCCCCTCTCTCTCTCTCTCTCTTCTCTCTCTCCTCTCTGTCTCTCTCTCCTCTCTCTCTCTCTCCTCCCCTCTCCTCATCTCTCTTCTCTCTCTCCCTCTGTCCCTCTCTCCTCTCTCTCTCTCTCTCTTCTCTCTCCCTCTCTCCTCTCTCTCTCTCTCTCTCCCTCTCTCCTCTCCATCTCTCTCCCCTCTCCTCATCTCTCTTCTCTGCTCCCCTCTCCTCTCGTCTCTCTCTCCTCTCCATCTCTCCTCGCCCTCTCTGTCTCTCTTCCTCTCTTCCCCTCTCCTCTCTGTCTCTCTCTCCCCTCTCGTCATCTCTCTCCTCTCTGCCCTCTCCTCATCTCTCTTCTCTCTCCCCTCTCTGTCTCTCTCTCCTCTCTGCCTCTCTCTCCTCTCTGTCCCTCTCTCCTCTCTGTCTCCTCTCCTCCATCTCTTGTCTCTCTCTCCTCTCCGTCCATCTCTCTCCTCTCTGTCTCTCTCTCCTCTCTGTCTCTCTCTCCTCTCTGTCCCTCTCTCCTCTCTGTCCCTCTCTCCTCTCTGTCTCTCTCTCCTCTCCATCTCTCCTCACCCTCTCTGTCTCTCTCTCCTCTCTGTCTCTCTCTCCTCTCTGTCTCTCTCTCCTCTCTGTCTCTCTCTCCTCTGTCTCTCTCTCCTCTCTGTCTCTCTCTCCTCTCTGTCCCCTCTCTTCTCTCTGTCTCTCTCTCCTCTCTGTCTCTCTCCCCTCTGTCTCTCTCTCCTCTCTGTCCCCCTCTCCTCTCTGTCTCTCTCTCCTCTCTGTCTCTCTCTCCTCTCTGTCCCTCTCCTCATCTCTCTGTCTCTCTCTCCTCTCCATCTCTCTCTCACCCTCTCTGTCTCTCTCTCCTCTCTGTCTCTCTCGCCTCTCCATCTCTCCTCACCCTCTCTGTCTCTCTCTCCTCTCTGTCTCTCTCTCCTCTCTATCTCTCTCTCCTCTCTGTCTCTCTCTCCTCTCTGTCTCTCTCTCCTCTCTGTCCCCCTCTTCTCTCTGTCTCTCTCTCCTCTCCATCTCTCCTCACCCTCTCTGTCTCTCTCTCCTCTCTGTCTCTCTCTCCTCTCCATCTCTCCTCACCCTCTCTGTCTCTCTCTCCTCTCTGTCTCTCTCTCCTCTCTGTCTCTCTCTCCTCTCTGTCTCTCTCTCCTCTCCATCTCTCCTCACCCTCTCTGTCTCTCTCTCCTCTCTGTCTCTCTCTCCTCTCTGTCTCTCTCTCCTCTCTGTCTCTCTCTCCTCTCTGTCCCCCTCTTCTCTCTGTCTCTCTCTCCTCTCTGTCTCTCTCTCCTCTCTGTCTCTCTCTCCTCTCTGTCCCTCTCTCCTCTCTGTCCCCCTCTCCTCTCTGTCTCTCTCTCCTCTCCGTCTCTCCTCACCCTCTCTGTCTCTCTCTCCTCTCTGTCTCTCTCTCCTCTCCATCTCTCCTCACCCTCTCTGTCTCTCTCTCCTCTCTGTCTCTCTCTCCTCTCTGTCTCTCTCTCCTCTCTGTCTCTCTCTCCTCTCTGTCTCTCTCTCCTCTCTGTCTCTCTCTCCTCTCTGTCTTTCTCTCCTCTCCATCTCTCCTCACCCTCTCTCTCTCTGTTGTTGGATCCGTTTGAGTAGGTGAGTCAGGTAGCAAACTAACTTTAAGGAGACACTCTTTCCCTGTGTGTAGATTGAGCAGGTGAGTCAGCTAGCAGCGTTGGTCCAGGCCCAGTTGGAGTATCACAGACAAGCTACAGAAATACTACAGCAGCTCTCCAGTAAGCTGCACGAGAGGTCAGTCACACACACACACACACACACACACACACACACACACACAGACACACACACACACACACACACACACACACACACACACACACACACACACACACACACACAGTCACACACACACACAGTCACACACTCACTCACACACACACACACACACACACACAGTCACACACTCACTCACACACACACAGTCACACACACACAGAGACATACACACACACAGACACAGACACACACACACACAGTCACACACTCACTCACACACACACACACACACACAGTCACACACACACAGAGACATACACACACACACACAGTCACACACACACAGAGACATACACACACACAGACACAGACACACACACAGACACACACAGACACACACAGACACACACACACACAGACACACACACAGACACACACACAGACACACACAGACACACACAGACACACACACACAGACACACACACAGACACACACAGACACACACACACAGACACACACACACACACACACACACACACACACACACACACACACACACACACAGACACACACACAGACACAGACACACAGACAGACACTAGGGCTGGGAAGGCACTCTGTAGTGTTGACATCTAATATTTTTATGGTTAACCCTGTGCATGTCGGCTCAAATGTGAACGAGCTTTGAACGTCTCGCTATAACACGCCTGAGACCCTGCCCTGTGTTTTATACTGACGTTGTGGTGTGTTGACCTCTGACCTCTCTCTCTCCAGGATCCGGGAGGCACAGGAGAAACCCAGGAAGGAGTATGTTCCTAAACCCCGGATGGTCCTGGAGCTGCTCCCCCCCAGCGACAGCCACAATGGGGGGCTCAACACCACCAAGTCCCCTGGCCCCGCGCGCACCCCCGGTGAGAAAACACAACACAGGACGGACGCAGGCACTCAGAATCACAGATCCACGTACAAACAAAGATTCACAGACTCATGTACAGACTCACAGATCCACGTACAGACTCACAGATCCACGTACAGACTCACAGATCCACCTACAGACACACAGACTCACAGATCCATGTACAGACACACAGACTCACAGATCCACCTACAGACACACAGACTCACAGATCCACGTACAGACTCACAGATCCACGTACAGACTCACAGATCCACGTACAGACACACAGATCCACGTACAGACTCACAGATCCACGTACAGACACACAGATCCACGTACAGACTCACAGATCCACCTACAGACACACAGACTCACAGATCTACGTACAGACTCACAGATCCACGTACAGACTCACAGATCCACGTACAGACTCACAGATCCACGTACAGACTCACAGATCCACGTCCAGACTCACAGATCCACGTCCAGACTCACAGATCCACGTCCAGACTCACAGATCCACGTACAGACTCACAGACCCACGTACAGACTCACAGATCCACAGACCCACGTACAGACTCACAGATCCACGTACAGACACACAGACTCACAGATCCACGTCCAGACTCACAGATCCACGTACAGACTCACAGATCCACGTTCAGACTCACAGATCCACGTCCAGACTCACAGATCCACGTCCAGACTCACAGATCCACGTCCAGACACACAGATCCACGTCCAGACACACAGATCCACGTACAGACTCACAGATCCACGTACAGACTCACAGATCCACGTCCAGACTCACAGATCCATGTACAGACTCACAGATCCACGTACAGACACACAGATCCATGTACAGACTCACAGATCCACGTACAGACACACAGACTCACAGATCCACGTACAGACTCACAGACCCACGTACAGACTCACAGACTCATAGATCCGCGTACAGACTCACAGACTCACGTCCAGACTCACAGATCCACGCACAGACACACTCACAGTCGGCCTCTCTCTGTCTGTCTGTCGGTCTCTCCCTCTCTCTGTCTCTGTCTCTCTCTGTCTCTGTCACTCTCTGTCTCTGTCTCTCTCTCTCTCTCTCTCTCTCTCTGTCTCTCCCTCTCTGTCTCTGTCTCTCCCTCTCTCTCTCTCTCTCTGTCTCTCTGTCTCTCTGTCTCTCCCTCTCTCTCTCTCTCTCTCTGTCTCTGTCTCTGTCTCTCTCTGTCTCTCTCTCTCTCTCTCTCTCTCTCTCTCTCTCTCTCTGTCTCTCTCTCTCTCTCTCTCTCTCTCTGTCTCTCTCTCTCTCTCTCTCTCTCTCTCTCTCTCTCTCTCTCTGTCTCCTTCTCTCCACCCTTCCCCTCTCTCCCCCAGCTCCAATGGACCAACCTTGCTGCCGGGCGTTGTATGACTTTGTGCCGGAAAACGAGGGTGAGCTGGGCTTCAAAGATGGTGAAATCATCACCCTAACCAATCAGATCGATGATAACTGGTACGAGGGCATGGTCAATGGCCAATCAGGTTTCTTCCCCATCAACTACGTGGATATCCTGGTTCCACTTCCTCATTAGGCCACCCGCCCTCACCCAATCTTCACCCCACTCCCTGCCGGGGGCCCCAGCCTCTGCCCCGCCTCTGCCCCGCCTCTTCCCAGCCTCTGCCCGGCCTAATCCACTCCTTCTTCTTCGTGCTTGTGTGAGTGCAACTGCTTTTTCACAAAGAACTACAACTGTGAGGAAAAAGGGACTACAATTGTATAGGATTCTGCAAGAAGAAGAAGAAGAAGAATGAGGGATAAGTGAGGTGGTTGAACTCCTAACTGAAGACTGGTGGAAACAGAGTAGTGAGATGGTTGAACTAACTGAAGACTGGTGGAAACAGAGTAGTGAGATGGTTGAACCCCTAACTGAAGACTGGTGGAAACAGAGTAGTGAGATGGTTGAACTAACTGAAGACTGGTGGTAACAGAGTAGTGAGATGGTTGAACTCCTAACTGAAGACTGGTGGAAACAGAGTAGTGAGATGGTTGAACCCCTAACTGAAGACTGGTGGAAACAGAGTAGTGAGATGGTTGAACCCCTAACTGAAGACTGGTGGAAACAGAGTAGTGAGATGGTTGAACCCCTAACTGAAGACTGGTGGAAACAGAGTAGTGGGGTGGTTGAACTCCTAACTGAAGACTGGTGGAAACAGAGTAGTGAGATGGTTGAACTAACTGAAGACTGGTGGAAACAGAGTAGTGAGATGGTTGAACTAACTGAAGACTGGTGGAAACAGAGTAGTGAGATGGTTGAACCCCTAACTGAAGACTGGTGGAAACAGACTAGTGAGATGGTTGAACCCCTAACTGAAGACTGGTGGAAACAGAGTAGTGAGATGGTTGACCCCCTAACTGAAGACTGGTGGAATCAGAGTAGTGAGATGGTTGAACTAACTGAAGACTGGTGGAAACAGAGTAGTGAGATGGTTGAACTAACTGAAGACTGGTGGAAACAGAGTAGTGAGATGGTTGAACTAACTGAAGACTGGTGGAAACAGAGTAGTGAGATGGTTGAACCCCTAACTGAAGACTGGTGGAAACAGACTAGTGAGATGGTTGAACCCCTAACTGAAGACTGGTGGAAACAGAGTAGTGAGATGGTTGACCCCCTAACTGAAGACTGGTGGAATCAGAGTAGTGAGATGGTTGAACTAACTGAAGACTGGTGGAAACAGAGTAGTGAGATGGTTGACCCCCTAACTGAAGACTGGTGGAATCAGAGTAGTGAGATGGTTGAACTAACTGAAGACTGGTGGAAACAGAGTAGTGAGATGGTTGAACTAACTGAAGACTGGTGGAAACAGAGTCGTGAGATGGTTGAACTAACTGAAGACTGGTGGTAACAGAGTAGTGGGGTGGTTGAACTCCTAACTGAAGACTGGTGGAAACAGAGTAGTGAGATGGTTGAACTAACTGAAGACTGGTGGAAACAGAGTAGTGAGATGGTTGAACTAACTGAAGACTGGTGGAAACAGAGTAGTGAGATGGTTGAACTAACTGAAGACTGGTGGAAACAGAGTAGTGAGATGGTTGAACCCCTAACTGAAGACTGGTGGAATCAGAGTAGTGAGATGGTTGAACTAACTGAAGACTGGTGGAAACAGAGTAGTGAGATGGTTGAACTAACTGAAGACTGGTGGAAACAGAGTAGTGAGATGGTTGAACCCCTAACTGAAGACTGGTGGAAACAGAGTAGTGAGATGGTTGAACCCCTAACTGAAGACTGGTGGAAACAGAGTAGTGAGATGGTTGAACTAACTGAAGACTGGTGGAAACAGAGTAGAGAGATGGTTGAACTAACTGAAGACTGGTGGTAACAGAGTAGTGAGATGGTTGAACTAACTGAAGACTGGTGGAAACAGAGTAGTGAGATGGTTGAACCCCTAACTGAAGACTGGTGGAAACAGAGTAGTGGGATGGTTGAACCCCTAACTGAAGACTGGTGGAAACAGAGTAGTGAGATGGTTGAACCCTTAACTGAAGACTGGTGGAAACAGAGTAGTGAGATGGTTGAACCCCTAACTGAAGACTGGTGGAAACAGAGTAGTGAGATGGTTGAACCCCTAACTGAAGACTGGTGGAAACAGAGTAGTGAGATGGTTGAACTAACTGAAGACTGGTGGAAACAGAGTAGTGAGATGGTTGAACTAACTGAAGACTGGTGGAAACAGAGTAGTGAGATGGTTGAAATAACTGAAGACTGGTGGTAACAGAGTAGTGAGATGGTTGAACCCCTAACTGAAGACTGGTGGTAACAGAGTAGTGAGATGGTTGAACCCCTAACTGAAGACTGGTGGAAACAGAGTAGTGAGGTGGTTGAACCCCTAACTGAAGACTGGTGGTAACAGAGTAGTGAGATGGTTGAACTAACTGAAGACTGGTGGAAACAGAGTAGTGAGATGGTTGAACCCCTAACTGAAGACTGGTGGAAACAGAGGAGTGAGATGGTTGAACTAAATGAAGACTGGTGGTAACAGAGTAGTGAGATGGTTGAACCCCTAACTGAAGACTGGTGGGAACAGAGTAGTGAGATGGTTGAACTAACTGAAGACTGGTGGTAACAGAGTAGTGAGATGGTTGAACCCCTAACTGAAGACTGGTGGAAACAGAGTAGTGAGATGGTTGAACCCCTAACTGAAGACTGGTGGAAACAGAGTAGTGAGATGGTTGAACTAACTGAAGACTGGTGGAAACAGAGTAGTGAGATGGTTGAACTAACTGAAGACTGGTGGAAACAGAGTAGTGAGATGGTTGAAATAACTGAAGACTGGTGGTAACAGAGTAGTGAGATGGTTGAACCCCTAACTGAAGACTGGTGGTAACAGAGTAGTGAGATGGTTGAACCCCTAACTGAAGACTGGTGGAAACAGAGTAGTGAGGTGGTTGAACCCCTAACTGAAGACTGGTGGTAACAGAGTAGTGAGATGGTTGAACTAACTGAAGACTGGTGGAAACAGAGTAGTGAGATGGTTGAACCCCTAACTGAAGACTGGTGGAAACAGAGGAGTGAGATGGTTGAACTAAATGAAGACTGGTGGTAACAGAGTAGTGAGATGGTTGAACCCCTAACTGAAGACTGGTGGGAACAGAGTAGTGAGATGGTTGAACTAACTGAAGACTGGTGGTAACAGAGTAGTGAGATGGTTGAACCCCTAACTGAAGACTGGTGGAAACAGAGTAGTGAGATGGTTGAACCCCTAACTGAAGACTGGTGGAAACAGAGTAGTGGGGTGGTTGAACCCCTAACTGAAGACTGGTGGAAACAGAGTAGTGAGATGGTTGAACCCCTAACTGAAGACTGGTGGAAACAGAGTAGTGAGATGGTTGAACCCCTAACTGAAGACTGGTGGAAACAGAGTAGTGAGATGGTTAAACCCCTAACTGAAGACTGGTGGAAACAGAGTAGTGAGATGGTTGAACTAACTGAAGACTGGTGGTAACAGAGTAGTGAGATGGTTGAACCCCTAACTGAAGACTGGTGGAAACAGAGTCGTGAGATGGTTGAACCCCTAACTGAAGACTGGTGGTAACAGAGTAGTGAGATGGTTGAACCCCTAACTGAAGACTGGTGGTAACAGAGTAGTGAGATTGTTGAACTAACTGAAGACTGGTGGAAACAGAGTAGTGAGATGGTTGAACCCTAACTGAAGACTGGTGGAAACAGAGTAGTGAGATGGTTGAACCCCTAACTGAAGACTGGTGGAAACAGACTAGTGAGATGGTTGAACTAACTGAAGACTGGTGGAAACAGAGTAGTGAGATGGTTGAACTAACTGAAGACTGGTGGAAACAGAGTAGTGAGATGGTTGAACTAACTGAAGACTGGTGGAAACAGAGTAGTGAGATGGTTGAACCCCTAACTGAAGACTGGTGGTAACAGAGTAGTGAGATGGTTGAACCCCTAACTGAAGACTGGTGGAAACAGAGTAGTGAGATGGTTGAACCCCTAACTGAAGACTGGTGGAAACAGAGTAGTGAGATGGTTGAACCCCTAACTGAAGACTGGTGGAAACAGAGTAGTGGGATGGTTGAACCCCTAACTGAAGACTGGTGGAAACAGAGTAGTGAGATGGTTGAACCCCTAACTGAAGACTGGTGGAAACAGAGAAGTGAGATGGTTGAACCCCTAACTGTAGACTGGTGGAAACAGAGTAGTGAGATGGTTGAACTAACTGAAGACTGGTGGAAACAGAGTATGGAAACAGAGTAGTGGGATGGTTGAACCCCTAACTGAAGACTGGTGGAAACAGAGTAGTGAGATGGTTGAACCCCTAACTGAAGACTGGTGGTAACAGAGAAGTGAGATGGTTGAACCCCTAACTGAAGACTGGGGGAAACAGAGTAGTGAGATGGTTGAACCCCTAACTGAAGACTGGGGGAAACAGAATAGTGGGATGGTTGAACCCCTAACTGAAGACTGGTGGAAACAGAGTAGTGAGATGGTTGAACCCCTAACTGAAGACTGGTGGTAACAGAGAAGTGAGATGGTTGAACCCCTAACTGAAGACTGGTGGTAACAGAGAAGTGAGATGGTTGAACCCCTAACTGAAGACTGGGGGAAACAGAGTAGTGAGGTGGTTGAACCCCTAACTGAAGACTGGTGGAAACAGAGTAGTGAGATGGTTGACTACAGAAACATAGATGGATAAATATCTATACACAGTATGTATCTATAGTTGTGTGTACTGTAATAGGTTCCAGTGTATTGCATGCTGGGACAAGCCATTAAAGGTTAATAAAGAGAACTGTAACATGATGCCGGTTGTAATCCAAGGTTGTTGTTTTTTGGCATGAATGTTGTTCTGGAAGCAGCTCTGCAGAATGGTCACCAGCTGGCACAGCCACAAAGTCATAACATCGGAGTTTGATCCTAACCTTAAGCACACTGAAAACCTTAATGCCTAACCTTAAATTATATATGTATATACAGTATATAGCCAATTTTGACTTTGCAGCTGGTCCATCTAGTGGAAATCGCTCAGTTCTGCCTCCAAGGCAAGATTCACGACAATAAACGTCAACCTGCGTTGTAAATGATGATGACGATGATGTTACAGATGCTTTGTTGTTATAGGCTTGTTGTGTTCTGTTGTGACCCTGTTTCCTGATGCGCGTTATATCACGAGAGACCTGATTTCTCTGTCCGACGGAGTCAATACAGCTGTCCAGTGGCTGTGTCAGTCACAGACCCTCGGATGCATCCAAAATAGCACCCTATTCCCTATTATAGTGCACTACTTTAGACCAGGACTGGCACCCTATTCCCTATTATAGTGCACTACTTTAGACCAGGACTGGCACCCTATTCCCGATATAGTGCACTACTTTAGACCAGGACTGGCACCCTATTCCCTATATAGTGCACTACTTTTGATTGGAGGGACTGGAGGAGAGTAGCTAGGTTGTTGGTGTTATTACACATTGGCTGATTGGGTCCTCTGTTGAGAAGAGGGACTACGTGACTTGAGATGGACGGAGGTGAGTTGACAGTCAGTTTGATTTTATTTTTATTTAACTAGGCAAGTCGGTGAAGAACAAATACTTATTTACATTGACGACCTACCCCCCCGGGCCAAACCCGGACGACGCTGGGCCAACTGTGCGCCGCTCTATGGGACTACCAATCTCAGGGCCGGATGTGACACAGCCTGGATTTGAACCAGGGACTGTAGTGACGCCACTCGGGAGCCCCGTTATCTCTGCCGTGCAGCATTCGACTGTTTCAGAGTAAAAGTCCCCTCCCACTGGGAAAATATGTCATTTCAGAGTAAAAGTCCCCTCCCACTAGGAAAAGATGTCATTTCAGAGTAAAAGTCCCCTCCCACTGGGAAAATATGTCATTTCAGAGTAAAAGTCCCCTCCCACTGGCAAAAGATGTTATTTCAGTGTAAAAGTCCCCTCCCACTGGGAAAAGTTGTCAATTCAACATCTATTCCACGTTGAACGTCATTTTTAATTGAAATAGCGTTGACGCAACGTTGATTCAACCAGCCCAAGCGAGGTACATGGTATGAAGAGACCGAGCGGGCCGGGTCTGTTTTACAAGGTCAGGTCTGCGTCTGAAATGGTACCCTGATATCAAAGTAGTCCCCTATTCCCTCAATGCTGGACACCCAAAGCACCTGCGCTCTCTCTCTCTCTGGTTCACAATATGGGTGGTAAAGAATGGTTTTGAGCCTGCGTGCATTCAAAATAGAACCCTATTCCTTATATAATGCATTACATTTGACCAGACCCCCCCCCCCCCCCCCCCCCCCCCCCACCACAATAGACTCTGGTCAAAAGTAGGGCACAATTTTTAATGCACGCCCCAGTCTGTTAAGCTCCTACTGAGATAGCTGTATAAATCCCAGCGTGTCTGAAACCAGAGAGCTGAGAGCTGGTTTCAAGCGCAGGGCGCAGCAGGTGTTTATTTGTAAAGGACCACAGGAGGAGCCAGGTAGCTGGGTCCAGGGGCAGGCAGAAGGTCATACACAGGAGGAGGCAGGTAGCTGGGTCCAGGAGGAGGCAGGTAGCCGGGTCCAGGGGCAGGCAGAAGGTCATACACAGGAGGAGGCAGGTAGCTGGGTCCAGGGACAGGCAGAAGGTCATACACAGGAGGAGGCAGGTAGCCGGGTCCAGGGGCAGGCAGAAGGTCATACACAGGAGGAGGCAGGTAGCTGGGTCCAGGGGCAGGCAGAAGGTCATACACAGGAGGAGGCAGGTAGCTAGGTCTAGGGGCAGGCAGAAGGTCATACACAGGAGGCAGGTAGCTAGGTCTAGGGGCAGGCAAAAAGGCATACACAGGAGGAGGCAGGTAGATGGGTCCAGGGGCAGGCAGAAGGTCATACACAGGGGGTCCAAAAAGGCAACAGTACAGGCAGGGAAAAGGCTAGTAACGTCGTCCGGGAGATAGGCTGAGGTACAGGAAATCCGATAGCCTAAGGTACAGGCAGGGAATAGGCAAAAAGCATCGTTAGTGAGGCAGGCAAAAACTATCATACACAGGAGGCGTAAATTACAGGAAACCGCTTCGCAAAGACGTGTGTCATAAAACAATCAATACCTCACAATGATGGGGTGCAAAGAACAACTAAATAGTGTGTGATAATGACACACAGGTGTGTGTGAACAGGTGATCAGATTTCAGGTGATTGGGATCTGGAGAGTGAGCTGCGTTCAGGGGATCTACGTATTTGAGAGTGTGAGTCGGAAGCAGACTTTACAGCAATAGGACCACCACAGTACTTTTCTTTATACAATTCATGAAAATAATCGTATTTATTAGTAATCAACATATGTAAATGAATTATTATACTAGCTTTTTCCTGTGTTACCACAAACAAAACAGCTGTTTAGTATTTGTAAGTATTGATCATTCCTATATGAGGTAAATGTTTCACTGAATGATGTATGTAATATACTTACATGCCCCTTTTTTAAGGGCTGACAGACTATTTGTATTCAAGATATTTGAAAGGAGTCACAGAATCATTTTACCATCCCGTAACGTACAAACATTACCACAGAATCATATTACCATCCTGTAACGTACAGCCATTAACACAGAATCATATTACCATCCTGTAACGTACAGCCATTAACACAGAATCATATTACCATCCTGTAACGTACAGCCATTAACACAGAATCATATTACCATCCTGTAACGTACAGACATTAACACAGAATCATATTACCATCCTGTAACGTACAGACATTAACACAGAATCATATTACCATCCTGTAACATACAGACATTAACACAGAATCATATTACCATCCTGTAACGTACAGACATTAACACAGAATCATAATCATAATTTGAAATCTACTGGCCCAGAACCACAGATATCTATGAGTATTCTAACCTAGAATGGAACTTACATTTGGAACTCGAGAATTCTAGATTAACAGAGCTTGCCTTTCTATCTGTTACACCTAGCAGTGTCTCTGGGTCTGGCTAGCCATACCTGTAACACTATAGACACAACCACAGTATCTACACTAGCCCTGTGGGATGGGAGCCAGGCTATGTTGTAAAGGCTATGTTGTAGGATGTGGAAGTGTAACGGATGTGAAATGGCTAGCTAGTTAGCGGGTACGCGCTAGTAGCGTTTCAATCAGTTACGTCACTTACTCTGAAACCTAGAAGTAGGGTTGCCCCTTGCTCTGCAAGGGCCGCGGCTTTTGTGGAGCGATGGGTAACGACGCTTCGTGGGTGTCAGTTGTTGATGTGTGCAGAGGGTCCCTGGTTCGCGCCCGTGTCGGGGCGAGGGGACGGTTTAAAGTTATACTGTTACAGAAGCAGGGCTATGTTGTAGGATGTGGGTGCAGGGCTATGGTTAATATCACCAGGTGTGTGATATTAATTATTAGTTAGAACAGAAAAGCAGCCGACCTCGTAGGGGTCAGAGTTGAATAGCCCTTGGAAAAGGGTACCATTTTAACACCCTGGTTGGTTGTTGCTGTATTTGCTTTGAAAACAGAAATATTCTTGATAGAATTATCAGCCTTGGAGATTAAGTGAAAATACACATTCTCTTTCTCTCTGAACAAGTTGACTTGACGATCTTCAATAATAAAAAAAAATCAATGACGAGGCAATAATCAATGTCAACATTTTAATAACCAATGTCAACGTTTTAATAACCAATGTCAACGTTTTAATAACCAATGTCAACGTTTTAATAACCAATGTCAACGTTTTAATAACCAATGTCGACGTTTTAATAACCAATGTCAACGTTTTAATAACCAATGTCGACGTTTTAATAACCAATGTCAACGTTTTAATAACCAATGTCGACGTTTTAATAACCAATGTCGACGTTTTAATAACCAATGTCAACATTTTAACAACCGATCAATAGAAATACTGAGGGCTGTCTTGAGAGAGGCTGTCGAACTGTAGATGTCTCTGTCTATTCTGTATGTATCTCTACACGTGTCATGATGTTTTCTCTTTGCATCTTAAATGGCACCCTCTTCACTATATAGTGAACTACTTTTGACCAGTGGCCTGTTCAACAGTAGTGCACTATATAGGGAATATAATGCCAATGGGCCCTGGTCAGTAGTAGTGCACTATATAGGGAATATAATGCCAATGGGCCCTGGTCAGTAGTAGTGCACTATTTAGGGAATATAATGCCAATGGGCCCTGGTCAGTAGTAGTGCACTATATAGGGAATATAATGCCAATGGGCCCTGGTCAGTAGTAGTGCACTATATAGGGAATATAATGCCAATGGGCCCTGGTCAGTAGTAGTGCACTATATAGGGAATATAATGCCAATGGGCCCTGGTCAGTAGTAGTGCACTATATAGGGAATATAATGCCAATGGGCCCTGGTCAGTAGTAGTGCACTATATAGGGAATATAATGCCAATGGGCCTTGGTCAGTAGTAGTGCACTATATAGGGAATATAATGCCAATGGGCCCTGGTCAGTAGTAGTGCACTATATAGGGAATATAATGCCAATGGGCCCTGGTCAGTAGTAGTGCACTATATAGGGAATATAATGCCAATGGGCCCTGGTCAGTAGTAGTGCACTATATAGGGAATATAATGCTATTTGGGATACACACTCTGTCTCCTTCCTACTGTATGTGTCAGTACTTTCCTTATGGTCTAATACACAGTTAAGACCTATAGGCCAAAGGGCCTTACAATAACAGTGTTATAAGAAGCACAACTTAGATTAGAGACCGAGCAGTGTTCAGTATGAAGAAAGTACAGTAGAACGTCTGGTACGGAGTATAGCTGCAGCTTTTTGGGGTTGTCCAAGGCAATCCAGTGGTCTGAAATCTCTCCCTATTCTTTTTTTGTAGTACTAGTTGAAAGTAGTGTACTATGTAGGAGATAGGGGAACATTTTGGAGGAACTTTAACCCAGGATTTCCTGCTGTGATGGTTTTGACGTGTTTTATTTATTGAACTATTCATTTGTCTGAGGTGTTTGAGCCGCTATGGTGCATACGCATGTTATTAACCTCAGTGAGGACTGTACAGACTATATCTATCTGTGTTGGTTTGTGTTCCACCATAGAATTAGAATGAATTAGGATTCCAGAATTAGAATTCTAATTCCGTGGTTTCCACCCTGTGTGTGTGTGTGTGTGTGTGTGTGTGTGTGTGTGTGTGTGTGTGTGTGTGTGTGTGTGTGTGTGTGTGTGTGTGTGTGTGTGTGTGTGTGTGTGTGTGTGTGTGTGTGTGTGTGTGTGTGTGTGTGTGTACAGTATCTGCCTGTTGTATCAATCAGGATTTTGATAGAGAGGAGGGAGGGTGGGATAGAGAGGAGGGAGGGTGGGATAGAGAGGTGTTGCTGTTCCTCTCCTATGCTGGACCACCAACCCATGATCTGACAATGTATGTTGTGAGATGATGAATACAATATAGTTATGTGACTTGTTCAAATAAACACTATGACACAAAAACTGGATTGGATCTCTAGTGTCTCTCTTAAGCGCACACAAAATTTACATTTTACATTTAAGTCATTTAGCAGACGCTCTTATCCAGAGCGACTTACAAGTACATATATTCAAACTTTTTTGTACTGGCCCCCCGTGGGAATCGAACCCACAACCCTGGCATTGCAAGCGCCATGCTCTACCAACTGAGCTACACGGGACTAAAAATGTTGTTTGAATTACGGACTGCAGCTTTAAAACAGTGACAGCAGCAATAAACAACAGTAGGCTACAGTAATGCACACTGAAAGAGACTTGAAAAGTAAAAGGTGTGAAGATATGGCATAGAACTCCAGTGCTGGTGAATATTCCAAATCAGAATAGTGGAACCCCGTGGAACATCAAAAGCCAAATGGTTTCATATCACAATTTCATACCATAGAACTGGAGATATTTCCAAATCGTAATTCTATGGTTCCAACTCCAGAAAGTTCCATAGTAGGCTATTATTGTACTTCGGAACTGAAGGCCTGAGAAGAGTCCATGGCCACGCAAATGCGACAGCAACAATGCCACCGTGTGGTAACAACTGATATTGCATCAACATTGCTGGCAACAAAGAACTTGTGTTTAGTGAGTCTGCCAGATCAGAGGCAATATGGATGACCAGGGATGTTCTCTTGATAAGTGCCCGATGTTGACAATTTTCCTGTCCTGCTAATCATTCAAAATCTAACGAGTACTTTTGGGTGCCGGGGAAAATGTACGGAGTAAAAAGTACATTATTTTTTTTAGGAATGTAGTAAAGTAAAAGTTGTGAAAATATATAAATAATAAAGTAAAATACAGATACCATAAAAAACGACTTAAGTAGTACTTTAAAGTATTTTTACTTAAGATCTTTAAACCGCTGCCAATACACAGACTCACGATTTTGTGTCCCAGAGCTAGATGCAGCTTATAGCTGAAATCAGAACTTACAATACTTGCGATGCATTAAAAAGTACGACGGATAAACAAGCAAGTGTTTGTTTCTTGGCTATTTGGGAGAGAATTTGAGCGTTGTTATTATTATTACTACTGTATAAATTAAATCGAACATAATTCTAATTTCAAATGCTTCGTTTGTAAATTATGTCTGAGTGTTGGAGTATGCCCCTGGCTATCCGCAATTTCAAAAAAATAAAAACAAGAAAATGGTGCCGTCTGGTTTGCTTAATATGGGGAATTTAAAATTAATTATACTTTTACTTTTGATACTTAAGTATATTTTAAACCAAATACTTTTACTCAATTAGTATTTTACTGGGTGACTTTCACTTTTACTTGAGTAATTTTTTATTCAACTTTTACCCAAATATGACAATTCGTTACTTTTTCCATCACTGAGTATTGGTTGTCCATCACAGACGTTGCTTGGTGCATCCGTAGTTCGTCAATAAGTCATGCATGTTGCCTGCAGTGTGGTAAGGCGGCCACACAGGGCACTGTTGAGTATTTAGTTTCGCCGCGGTTTCTACTCGGCGCAAACAGATCATTCGCATTTGACCCAGTTTCTGACTTCCACGAACGCAGCTCTCTCTTTTCGCTTCAGATCGGCAACGGTAGCTAGCAGGCTGTAGAAACCAAGAAAACGGTCCAACCAGATCCGAGAGATAAGAGGGGGGAAATGGACATGAAAAAGAGAATTCACCTAGAACTGAGAAATAGGACGCCGTCGGAGGTAAGTATATGATTTAGCTAACATGCGACACCAAAGTTTACTGTGTGTGGAAGTCATGTCGAGCACATGGGGTCCTCTCAGAAACCTGCTGCTGGAAATCGACTTTCTTTACCTCTACGTTTTCTCAAACTTAGTTCTGATGAGATAAATGTGTATATTGTAAACTAACTAGCTAATGCCATTGGATGCATTCGTTTTGGAGCGCTAATTTATCTATATACGTTAACTTAGCTGAATCACTTTACAAGTCAAACCGGACCCGTGAGGTAAACAGGAACATGGCTAACAAAATGGTTAGCTACTATCACACAAAATACGTTTTTTGTTTTTTATATTGTTAGCCATCTGCTGTATTTTGTTTTGTTTAATAGAGATGTATATTTTGTAACAATCAACCTTACTATCAAAGTAAAGGCCAGCACACTGAACATCACTGCGAACGCTAGCTAGCATTACGTTAGCCATTTTAGCTAGCATAGTGGTAGCCATTTTTTTTCCATAGGACTCAACGTGTTGGGCGCGTATCTAGCATGTCGGCTAGTTACCAAGAAAGCGAATCATTAGATTATTTTTTTTGCCGGTTATATCTATAGCTACGAATATTGCTTATTTTGAAACGATAGTAAATGTACACAGCCACGAACTGTTTGGGTACACTTTGACCAGTTAAAAACCGTCCGTTAGCTAGCTGGCTAGCAACGTAACTTTAGTGGCTATGTTAGTTAGCTAGCTACTTTAGGTGGCTAGGTAACATTGGGGGGATTCGATTATGCTGAGCTGTGGGGCACCGGACTATGGCCGTTGACGTGAACTGGCCAAAGCGGTGAGGGAGGAGCGCCTATCTGAAATCGAACAATAATCTGCGCCGCTCAGTCATGTTGGCAACATTGTGCGTCGTCCAGGAAGTACATCACTTTTCCATAAAATATTGTTTTCTATGTAGTTTTCATTGGGAAGGCGTTTTGGTTTACTTTTGATTTAAAAAATACAAATTTAAACAAACATTTTTGCACGTCAGCGCAGAATCCTTATCATGACTCCCATGCTTTGAACCGACTTTTGAGCGGGCCACTTGGCTCATGCCCGGAAGGCGGCCCTGTTCCAAAACGAAAGCAACCAAATTTCACCTGTGCAAAGCACGCCTGCCCGGGGGAAATTAATCGAGTCCCCTCACCAGCTATCTACGTCACGTGCACACAGTTTACAAACAGTTCTTCTTATAAACATGGCTACTTTTCAGATGCCAAATAAAACAGATTCGAAACACAAAATCCTCCGTTTCCACGTTTTGATAGAAATACATGTAAAAAAAAATATTCAAAATAACTACTGACACAAACGTTTATTTATCCCCCTCTCCCCTTTTCCTATCCGTGTTTATCTCCCTGTCCTTCTCTTCTAGGTTCAGGAGCTTGTCCTCGATAACTGTCGGTCGAACGAGGGGAAAATGGAGGGCATAACGGAGGAGTTTGAGAACCTGGAACTGTTGAGTCTCATCAACGTCGGCCTCATCAACGTCTCAAACATACCCAAACTGGGGAAATTAAAAAAGGTACGACGACTAAGGTTGTGGCCCGATTGCCACCATGTTTATTTTACAGTGCACTACACCCGAACAGGGCCCATACAGCCCCATATTCACATCGTTCATACCCAAAATGGGGAACGGTTTTAAACAAGAGGAAACCATCACTGTAAACCAGCATATAGGGGGATGTTTTAAACAAGGGAAACCATCACTGTAAACCAGCATGTTTTAAACAAGGGAAACCATCACTGTAAACCAGTATATAGGGGCATGTTTTAAACAAGGGAAACCATCACTGTAAACCAGCATGTTTTAAACAAGGGAAACATCACTGTAAACCAGCATGTAGGGGGATGTTTTAAACAAGAGAAACCATCACTGTAAACCAGCATATAGGGGGATGTTTTAAACAAGAGGAACCATCACTGTAAACCAGCATGTAGGGGGATGTTTTAAACAAGAGGAACCATCACTGTAAACCATCATATAGGGGGATGTTTTAAACAAGAGGAACCATCACTGTAAACCAGCATATAGGGGGATGTTTTAAACAAGGGAAACCATCACTGTAAACCAGCATATAGGGGGATGTTTTAAACAAGAGGAAACATCACTGTAAACCAGCATATAGGGGGATGTTTTAAACGTTGTTTAATCCAGCAAAACATTTCAGTAATTTTAAATGACTTCGTGAACTAGGCCCTTGGGAAGATGGGTAATAATAGGATAGTGTACATTGTCATAAATCGTAATAATTTGTTTTCCTTTTAAAAAACAGTTTAAATGCATAATTAACAGTCATAACAAAGTGTAGCATTTCACCGTGTCACATTGCACATACAAGAAGCTTCTGTTTCCCCCCTAGACTGAAATTAAATAATTTAATGTTTCCTCTTCTTCTTCTTCTGTAGTTGGAGCTGAGTGACAACAGGATATCTGGTGGTTTGGAGGTGCTGGCTGAGAGGCTGGTCAACCTCACACACCTCAACCTCTCTGGGAACAAGTTCAAGGACATCAGCACACTGGAACCACTGGTGGGTGTTGGACCTGTTACGGAATAAGACCCCTGGTGGGTGTTGGACCTGTTACTGAATAAGACCCCTGGTGGGTGTAGAACCTGTTACTGAATAAGACCCCTGGTGGGTGTTGGACCTGTTACTGAATAAGACCCCTGGTGGGTGTTGGACCTGTTACTGAATAAGACCCCTGGTGGGTGTTGGACCTGTTACTGAATAAGACCCCTGGTGGGTGTTGGACCTGTTACTGAATAAGACCCCTGGTGGGTGTTTGGACCTGTTACTGAATAAGACCCCTGGTGGGTGTAGGACCTGTTACTGAATAAGACCCCTGGTGGGTGTAGGACCTGTTACTAAGACCCCTGGTGGGTGTTGGACCTGTTACTGAATAAGACCCCTGGTGGGTGTTGGGCCTGTTACTGAATAAGACCCCTGGTGGGTGTAGGACCTGTTACTGAATAAGACCCCTGGTGGGTGTTGGACCTGTTACTGAATAAGACCCCTGGTGGGTGTAGGACCTGTTACTGAATAAGACCCCTGGTGGGTGTTGGACCTGTTACTGAATAAGACCCCTGGTGGGTGTAGGAACTGTTACGGAATAAGACCCCTGGTGGGTGTTGGACCTGTTACGGAATAAGACCCCTGGGGGGTGTTGGACCTGTTACTGAATAAGACCCCTGGTGGGTGTTGGACCTGTTACTGAATAAGACCCCTGGTGGGTGTTTGGACCTGTTACTGAATAAGACCCCTGGTGGGTGTAGGACCTGTTACTGAATAAGACCCCTGGTGGGTGTTTGGACCTGTTACTGAATAAGACCCCTGGTGGGTGTAGGACCTGTTACTGAATAAGACCCCTGGTGGGTGTTGGACCTGTTACTGAATAAGACCCCTGGTGGGTGTTTGGACCTGTTACTGAATAAGACCCCTGGTGGGTGTTGGACCTGTTACTGAATAAGACCCCTGGTGGGTGTTTGGACCTGTTACTGAATAAGACCCCTGGTGGGTGTTGGACCTGTTACTGAATAAGACCCCTGGTGGGTGTTTGGACCTGTTACTGAATAAGACCCCTGGTGGGTGTTGGACCTGTTACTGAATAAGACCCCTGGGGGGTGTTGGACCTGTTACTGAATAAGACCCCTGGGGGGTGTTGGACCTGTTACTGAATAAGACCCCTGGGGGGTGTTGGACCTGTTACTGAATAAGACCCCTGGTGGGTGTTGGACCTGTTACTGAATAAGACCCCTGGTGGGTGTTTGGACCTGTTACGGAATAAGACCCCTGGTGGGTGTTGGACCTGTTACTGAATAAGACCCCTGGGGGGTGTTGGACCTGTTACTGAATAAGACCCCTGGGGGGTGTTGGACCTGTTACGGAATAAGACCCCTGGTGGGTGTTGGACCTGTTACGGAATAAGACCCCTGGGGGGTGTTGGACCTGTTACTGAATAAGACCCCTGGGGGGTGTTGGACCTGTTACTGAATAAGACCCCTGGTGGGTGTTGGACCTGTTACGGAATAAGACCCCTGGTGGGTGTTGGACCTGTTACCGAATAAGACCCCTGGTGGGTGTTTGGACCTGTTACTGAATAAGACCCCTGGTGGGTGTTGGACCTGTTACTGAATAAGACCCCTGGTGGGTGTTGGACCTGTTACTGAATAAGTCTAGTGATGCACTGATATAAACATTTTTTTTTTTTAAAATGGCTGAAACCTATATCCTGTATTTTCTGTGCTCAAAAAAACGATACCGATGACCAATATTATTTATTTTGCAGCTTTTTAAGCATTCTATTACAGTTATAATAGTTTAAACACATGGCCACAGCGGTTTAAGACACTGCATGTCAGTGCAAGAGGCGTCACTACAGTCCCTGGGTCGAATCCGGGCTGTATCACATCCGGCCATGATTGGGAGTCCCATAGGGCGGCGCACAATTGACCCAGCGTTGGCCGGGGTAGGCCATCGTTGTAAATAAGAATTTGTTCTTCGCTGACTTGCATAGTTAAATAAAGGTCACTAGCCAGATGAAGCTAGCTGTTCAATTTCAACAGGTGAACAACAAGTGGCTGACTAGCTAAAAACTTAACTCACAAGGTTTCCTAAATCGTTGCTAAGAATAATGAAAATGACTGCAGTTTCTACTGGTCATTGTTTTCAGGCTGGTTGTGTTGGTACTAGCTAAAAGCTAAAGCTAGCTAGCTACCCCCGAAGTTGCGGTCGAAACAAATTATGCTTTATTACCAACGCGGTATTGTAAACACATCGTTCGTGGCCGGTGTTTGCTCGTTTTCGTACTTTTTTTTGTACTGCTTTGACAGTGCTACTGATAGTAGTGGTGGCACTTGACTCGTAAAATGGCCGATACCCACGTTAGTATTTTTAGCTAATATCGTCCGATTCCGATATGTTCACCGATTATATGGTGCATCTCTAAATAAGACTACTTGTGGTTGTTGGAACTGTTACTGAAATAAGACCATTCTAGCTGGGAATATGACTGGTTATAACCTCTTATAACTTGGAATAAGACTGTTATAGCTCTTGATAAGACTTATAACTGTGAATACAACATTTATAGCTTTAAATTGTACCCTTGCTTTAAACCCTGTTTATAGCTGTACATGAGACTGTTATAGCTGGGAATAACACTGTTATAACCTCTCCCTCGTTTAGAAAAAGCTTCCCATACTGAAGTCCCTGGACTTGTTTAACTGTGAGGTCACCAACCTGGGAGACTACAGAGAGAGCATCTTCAAGCTCCTCCCGCAGCTCACGTACCTGGATGGCTACGATATCGAAGACTGCGAAGCCTCCGACTCGGACGGCGAGGGAGACGGGGTCGAGGATGAAGATGACGAAGGTGAGACTTCCTGAGAGGGAACTTACGGTGGCGGCAGTTAACCCTCAACAGCAACTGTTCCCTGGGCCCTAAGGCAGCGCCCCCCCCCCCCCACTTCTCTCTGATTCAGAGGGGGTGGGGTTAAATACGGAAAATTTGTTTAGCAACTGACTAGGCATCCCTCTTCCCTAAATTCTTAAAGAAACACCAACTGCAAAGGTTGACAAATGAGCAAAACATCAAGGGACGTCCTATAATAGCTGGTTTCTGTCTGCGGAAATGGACACGGTCCCAGTGTCTCTATGAATCTGGCTAGGCAGATGAATGGATGGGGTTTACCATGTCTCTTTATGAAGATGTTGAGATTACACTGTATAGGGCAGGGATTATCTAGATTCAGCCCCAGGTTGTTTTAAATATATTTATTTATTTTTGAGCAGATGGTCAGGGGGGGGGGGGGTCAGAACATAATAATTTGTAGTCTGCAAATGAACTGCAAGAAGCCCCAAACGGATACAGCATTTGACTAAAACAATCATTTCAAACCTGCCTTACTTTAAGGATACGATCACATCTCTCTGTGTGTGGGAATATTTGGGAACAAATTTCCTCGATTTTAAAATCAGTTGGCGCTGATTTCGTGATGTTTAAAAAAAATAAAATAAAAATATGTTCAACAATAAATTCCCCAAAATAAAAACATGGGCCCATAGGCCGCCAGTTGGAGGGACCTTGATTTATCCAGATGTATCACGCTAATTGAAATGGCACTTGACTGAGCTGTTGTCGTCTCTGGAGGGGGAAGGGGGAGAGTCTATAGTCTCTGGTCTGTCCTGTAGGACAGAGGGGGAGAGTCTATAGTCTCTGGTCTGTCCTGTAGGACAGAGGGGGAGAGTCTATAGTCTCTGGTCTGTCCTGTAGGACAGAGGGGGAGGGGGAGAGTCTATAGTCTCTGGTCTGTCCTGTAGGACAGAGGGGGAGAGTCTATAGTCTCTGGTCTGTCCTGTAGGACAGAGGGGGAAGAGGGAGAGTCTAATGTTGTTTTTGTCCTGTGGAACAGAAGGGGAGGAGGGAGAGTCTGAAGAGGAGGAGGATGAAGAGGAGGATGACGAAGAGGTCGTTGCAGAGGAAGATGATGACAGTGGGGAGAGTGGAGAGGTAAGAACACGGATGTCATGTTGAATACACATATGTTACATGTTTAGCATATGTCTGTGCCAATAAAAAGATTGACCTGGTGCTTACTAACTGAATAATGAAACATTAATATAGTCTCGCAATACAGTGCATTTTGGAAAGTTTTCAGACCTCGACCGTTGCCACATTTTGTTACGTTACAGCCTTATTCTAAAATGGATTCAATAAAATACAAATTCCTCATCAATCTACAATCCCCATAATGACAAAGCGAAAATAGTTTTAGACTTTTTTTGCAAATGTATTAGAAACAAACTTTATTTATGTAAGTATTCAGACCCTTTGCTAGGAGACTCGAAATTGGGCTCCAGTGCAGTAATATTCCAACCAGGCGTGTCAAAGACACTAAATCGAATCTGTGTAGAAACAATAATGGACTTTGTCCTTGTGGTTTTTCTTCTTGGCTGTTTACGTTTTTGTTCACACGCTTTATTTGTTTTTCAATGTTAGTTTGAGTCTGCTGCTTCGACTGATGATGTTATCTACTACTAGTCAGATCCAAAATCCTGTCAGACACACGCGACGACTCGGGTGTCTCCGTTACCACGGTAACCTTCCGCTCTTAGTGGCAGCTGAACATTTTAGCTGTGTTTTGAATACCCATGCTAACGCACTGTGTACTACATAATGAGTAGTTTAATTTTAGGATACCGTAAACGAACCGTATCCTTTCAGTTGCGTGTACTAGCTATTCGCCTGTCTACCCGGAAGTTGACGCTGTTGCTATGCAACCTCTTGCTAGCTAGTTTGCGTAACAAATTACTAGTTGGACATTTTACGACTTCAGGTGTGTTTTTTTTAATTAATTCGGGAGTGCCAGGTTGAGGTTGAGTTTTGTAAATTCAGGTTGAGTTTTGTAAATTCACAGCGCTTCGCTCTCGCAACGCACACTGGACGCTCGGGCCTAGGACTAGTGTTGATTTGAGCGTTCTGGTCTTACAGCGGCAGTCAAGCACCCAAGCTAATGTTGGCTAGCTTGCTAGTTACTTCCGATTTAATCGGCATGACCGATTTTTAAATTTTCATAACAATCAGTAAGCGGCCTTTTTGGATGCCGATTTTATATTAAGATCCACGAGGAAATTGAGTTGCAGGCGGACCACCTGTTATGCGAGGGCAGCGTCAAAAGGACCTTGTGGCAGCAAGCAGCCACGGTAAGTTGCTAGCTAGCATTAAACTTATGTAGAAAAACAATCATTCTTCACATAATTACTAGTTAACTACACATGGTTGATGATATTACTAGGTTAACTAGCTTGTCCTGCGCTGCATATAATCAATGCGGTGTCTGTTAATTTATCATTGAATCACAGCCTACTTCAACTTTGCCAAACAAGTGATGATTTAACAAAAGCACATTTGCGGGGGGAAAAGCACGATCGTTGCACAAATGTACCTAACCATAAACATCAATGCCTTTTGTTAAAATCAATACACAGAAATATATTTTTTTCATCCTGCATACTTAGTTAAAAGAAATTCATGTTAGCAGGCAATGTTAACCAGGGAAATTGTCACTTGCGTTCAGTGCAAGCAGAGTCGGGGGTATATGCAGCAGTTTGGGCCGCCTGGCTCGTTGCGAACTGAAGTCCATTTCTTCCTAACAAAGACCGTAATTAATTTGCCAGGATTTTACATAATTACGACATAACATTGAAGGTTGTACAATGTAACCGCAATATTTAGACTTATGGATGCCATCCGTTAGATAAAATACGGAACGGTTCCATATTTCACTGAAAGAATAAATATGTTTTCTAAATGATCGTGTCCGGATTTGACCATATTAATGACCAAAGGCTCGTATTTCTGTGTTTATTATAATTTAAGTCTGATTTGATAGAGCAGTCTGACTGAGCGGTGGTAGGCAGCAGCAGGCTCGTAAGCATTCATTCAAACAGCACTTGACTGTGTTTGCCGGCAGCTCTTAGCAATGTTTGAGGCACAACGCTGTTTATGACTTCAAGCCTATCAACTCCCGAGATTAGGCTGGCAATACTAAAGTGCCTATAAGACAGGGTTGGATTTCCTCAGGTTTACGCCTGCAAAATCAGTTCTGTTATACTCACAGACAATATTTTGACAGTTTTGGAAACTTTAGAGTGTTTTCTATCCTAATCTGTCAATTATATGCATATTCTAGTATCTGGACCTGAGAAATAGGCCATTTCATTGGGAACGTTATTTTTCCAAACCATAAAAATTCTACCGTCAAGAAGTTAACCCTGAAACTACACTGGTGACGTGAGCACAACGAACAAACTGTTTTATCTCTCTCTCTAGGATGGGGAGGTGAACGGAGATGTTGACGACGACGATGACGAAGACGACGATGACGAAGAAGATGAAGAAGACGGTTAGTAGCGTTATACACAATCCCGAGTGTCATTTTGGTTTCCGAAACTTCCATTGAAATGTATTAATTTGTACACGAAGGCTGGCACCCCATCTGGTCATGGTAGTGCACTACATATGGACATTTACATTTAAGTCATTTAGCAGACGCTCTTATCCAGAGCGACTTACAAATTGGAAAGTTCATACATATTCGTCCTGGTCCCCCTGTGGGAATTTAACCCTGGTCCCCCCGTGGGAAATGAACCCACAACCGTGGCGTTGCAAGCGCCATGCTCTACCAACTGAGCCACACGGGACATGAGACATGGAATAAGGGGCCGTTTGGTACACAGCCATACACCTTGTTCGTTTGGGGACCCATATCTAAATGTTCTCTCTCTCTCTCCAGAAGAGGATGACTCTCCAGTGAAAGGAGAGAAGAGGAAGAGGGAGCCTGAAGATGAGGATGAAGAGGATTGAATGTGTCTCCCCCGACCCCCACACCCCTCAATATCTGACCCCCACACCCCTCTATCTGAGACTTCCTGATCCCTCAATATCTGAGACCGCTCCATATCTCAGATACCCCTCTTTGGCCTTTAGTTGCCCTCTTACTGCCGCTATCACCCCCCCAAACCCTCCAGCCAACCTAGTGGCACCCTATTCCCTATAGAGTGCACTACTTTTGACCCGAGCCCATAGCCTTGAAAAAGCCTATAGGGTCACAAGTAGTGCACTCTATAGGGAATAGGGAAGCTCTTTGGTATTCAACCCTACATGCACCCCTTTGCTTGAGTTGCCCTGTGTCGTAGTTATTGGGGAGGGGGGGGGGGGGGTCCCGAAACAACCGAGTCTTTCGTCACCGCACAGCATTCTGTGACATCGCCGGGCGGGAGGGTCTCTGTCTGACGTCGTCGTGATATTACCGGGCGGGAGGGTCTCTGTCTGACGTCGTCGTGACATCACTGGGCGGGAGGGTCTCTGTCTGACGTCGTCGTGACATCACTGGGCGGGAGGGTCTCTGTCTGACGTCGTCGTGACATCACTGGGCGGGAGGGTCTCTGTCTGATGTCGTCGTGACATCACTGGGCGGGAGGGTCTCTGTCTGATGTCGTCGTGACATCACTGGGCGGGAGGGTCTCTGTCTGACGTCGTCGTGATATTACCGCCGGCGTTCCAGATCAGAACGATGTCACCAGCTGGGGGGGGGGGGGGTCTGTGATGACGTCATCAACTACTTCAGAGATTCTGTCTGAAAACTTGTCTGCACAGACGAACAACAAACCACCCAACTTTCCTAACGGGGACAAGTCGGCGACCTCGGATGTGTCCCAAATTAATCGCTGTTTAGTGCACTGCTTTTGACAAGGGCCCTTTTTTTTGTTCTTAAAAATAAAGAAGCTCAGTTCTAAAGTAGTGCACTACTTAGGGAATGGGGTTGCCATAGAGGCCTGGTCTAAAGTAGTGCACTACTTAGGGAATGGGGTTGCCATAGGGGCCTGGTCTAAAGTAGTGCACTACTTAGGGAATGGGGTTGCCATAGGGGCCTGGTCTAAAGTAGTGCACTACTTAAGGAATGGGGTTGCCATAGGGGCCTGGTCTAAAGTAGTGCACTACTTAAGGAATGGGGTTGCTATAGGGGCCTGGTCTAAAGTAGTGCACTACTTAAGGAATGGGGTTGCCATAGGGGCCTGGTCTAAAGTAGTGCACTACTTAGGGAATGGGGTTGCTATAGGGGCCTGGTCTAAAGTAGTGCACTACTTAGGGAATGGGGTTGCCATAGGGTCCTGGTCTAAAGTAGTGCACTACTTAGGGAATGGGGTTGCTATAGGGGCCTGGTCTAAAGTAGTGCACTACTTAGGGAATGGGGTTGCCATAGGGGCCTGGTCTAAAGTAGTGCACTACTTAGGGAATGGGGTTGCCACGGGGGCCTGGTCTAAAGTAGTGCACTACTTAGGGAATGGGGTTGCCACGGGGGCCTGGTCTAAAGTAGTGCACTACTTAGGGAATGGGGTTGCCACGGGGGCCTGGTCTAAAGTAGTGCACTACTTAGGGAATGGGGTTGCCACGGGGGCCTGGTCTACATACTGAATGGGGTTTCTTGTGAGACATTAGCTAGAGTTTCGTTTCTGCCACCAGAGCTTTTTAAAATATTTTTTTCAGAGGACTTTTTGTTTTGTAATTTGTCAGTGCTGTCTGTCTCTCCTCCCTGTGTTTCGGGTTAGGATTGGACCGGAGGTAACATCCCTCTGGCTTACGTCTCAGATCACACCCTAATCTTTAGGGTGCACTACATAGGGAATGGGGTTGCCATAGGGTCCTGGTCTAAAGTAGTGCACTACTTAGGGAGTAGGGTGTAATTGGGGACGTTCTGTGTACACTGGCTGGTTGTGGCTGTTTTTTTTTTACTTTCTGTAAGCAAAAAAACACAAAAAAAGACAAAACATACAAAAATTGACTTTGTAAATAAAATCTTAACATTTTGCTTCTTGTATGTTATTTCTCTTTGGGTTTATTTTATTATCTAATGAGCGATGACTCCATTCTAACATGCCTGTATCGCCATGGACATGACAAGGGCCTCCATTCGACACGCATGGTCCCACTCTAGCCGAGACCGGGTTCACGTCAGCTCGATCGGAAATGTTTACGTATCAGCTAACCACACACATTAGATGACGTCACAAAATATACGCGCGCTTGTGATGGTGATTGGCTAGATGGCTGTCAACGACAAACTGCCACGTGGTGAATCGTGACTCGTTTCATCTTGTTACCATGTCGATGCTAGTATCCTTAAAATTCGCTAGCTAACCAACCTAAATATGTGAGAGAAGTGCTCATTGTGCCAATGTATTTGTCAATCTAAGCCAACTGTCTTGTTTTGCACCATAGTTGCACATGTCGGTTTTGTTGCTGAACTAACAGCCTGTCTCTGGTGCCGGCTGCACAGTCTGCCGTGGTACGCAACCATTGGTGGATGCCTGCCATGTCTGAACAGGGGAACTACAGGGTTCTGGGCTACAACAAACGTGGAGAAAACAGCTGGGGATCCCAGAGGAAAGGTTTAAGAACCACTACGTTTTAAACTCACTGTAGAACTGATTATAGTTCAACTCCGGGACTGGCCAGCCTCATCCCGCGGACCAGAGCTAGAGCAATACTGTTCCCTGACCAGAGCTAGAGGATTACTGTTCCCTGACCAGAGCTAGAGAAATACTGTTCCCACGGACCAGAGCTAGAGCAATACTGTTCCCATGGACCAGAGCTAGAGGAATACTGTTCCCACGGACCAGAGCTAGAGAAATACTGTTCCCTGACCAGAGCTAGAGGAATACTGTTCCCACGGACCAGAGCTAGAGGAATACTGTTCCCTGACCAGAGCTAGAGAATTACTGTTCCCTGACCAGAGCTAGAGAAATACTGTCCCCACGGACCAGAGCTAGAGGAATACTGTTCCCACGGACCAGAGCTAGAGGAATACTGTTCCCACGGACCAGAGCTAGAGAAATACTGTTCCCACGGAACAGAGCTAGAGGAATACTGTTCCCTGACCAGAGCTAGAGGATTACTGTTCCCTGACCAGAGCTAGAGGATTACTGTTCCCTGACCAGAGCTAGAGAAATACTGTTCCCTGACCAGAGCTAGAGAAATACTGTTCCCTGACCAAATCTAGAGAATTACTGTTCCCTGACCAGAGCTAGAGGAATACTGTTCCCTGACCAGAGCTAGAGGAATACTGTTCCCTGACCAGAGCTAGAGGAATACTGTTCCCTGACCAGAGCTAGAGAAATACTGTTCCCTGACCAGAGCTAGAGAAATACTGTTCCCTGACCAGAGCTAGAGCAATACTGTTCCCACGGACCAGATCTAGAGAATTACTGTTCCCTGACCAGAGCTAGAGGAATACTGTTCCCTGACCAGAGCTAGAGGAATACTGTTCCCTGACCAGAGCTAGAGGAATACTGTTCCCTGACCAGAGCTAGAGGAATACTGTTCCCACGGACCAGAGCTAGAGAAATACTGTTCCCACGGACCAGAGCTAGAGAAATACTGTTCCCACGGACCAGAGCTAGAGAAATACTGTTCCCACGGACCAGAGCTAGAGGAATACTGTTCCCACGGACCAGAGCTAGAGGAATACTGTTCCCTGACCAGAGCTAGAGGAATACTGTTCCCACGGACCAGAGCTAGAGAAATACTGTTCCCACGGACCAGAGCTAGAGCAATACTGTTCCCACGGACCAGAGCTAGAGCAATACTGTTCCCACGGACCAGAGCTAGAGCAATACTGTTCCCACGGACCAGAGCTAGAGCAATACTGTTCCCTGACCAGAGCTAGAGGAATACTGTTCCCTGACCAGAGCTAGAGCAATACTGTTCCCACGGACCAGATCTAGAGAATTACTGTTCCCTGACCAGAGCTAGAGCAGTACTGTTCCCACGGACCAGATCTAGAGAATTACTGTTCCCTGACCAGAGCTAGAGAAATACTGTTCCCACGGACCAGAGCTAGAGAAATACTGTTCCCTGACCAGAGCTAGAGAAATACTGTTCCCACGGACCAGAGCTAGAGGAATACTGTTCCCTGGCCAGAGCTAGAGGAATACTGTTCCCTGACCAGAGCTAGAGAAATACTGTTCCCTGACCAGAGCTAGAGAAATACTGTTCCCTGACCAGAGCTAGAGAAATACTGTTCCCTGACCAGAGCTAGAGAAATACTGTTCCCTGACCAGAGCTAGAGAAATACTGTTCCCTGACCAGAGCTAGATGAATACTGTTCCCTGACCAGAGCTAGAGGAATACTGTTCCCTGGCCAGAGCTAGAGGAATACTGTTCCCTGGCCAGAGCTAGAGGAATACTGTTCCCTGGCCAGAGCTAGAGGAATACTGTTCCCACGGACCAGAGCTAGAGGAATACTGTTCCCTGACCAGAGCTAGAGGAATACTGTTCCCACGGACCAGAGCTAGAGGAATACTGTTCCCACGGACCAGAGCTAGAGGAATACTGTTCCCACGGACCAGAGCTAGAGGAATACTGTTCCCACGGACCAGAGCTAGAGAAATACTGTTCCCACGGACCAGAGCTAGAGGAATACTGTTCCCACGGACCAGAGCTAGAGGAATACTGTTCCCTGACCAGAGCCAGAGAAATACTTTTCTATCTGACAAACCAAGGCTGTTTTGACTGTAGAATATTAAATAATCAGATGTCATGGGACAAGGTATCTGTCTCATCACCAACCCTTCTCTCTTATTGTCTACATCCATTTTATTTATTTAAATATAAACATGGTCAAATATAAAACACTTTCTACTGAGCTGTAGCATTAAGAATACACTTTTTTTTCCAAGTCAAAATATGACATGGGCTAATCTGCATCTCTTTGGATCAGTAACGTGTTTTTGTGAGTGCGTATGGTGTTTGTGTTGATGAGTTCTGTTGGCGTAACTTTTACACCTTTTGGAAACACAAGACACTCGACAGGATTGACGAAGTCCATCCAAATCCTCTTCGGTCCTTGGATCCGGTCTGCTCATGCTAAGGCTGTGTTGAGACAACGATTTATCAGTGAGCCAAGCCCTGCTCAGATCATCTCTAGCAATGTGTCGCTGAGTTGTCCTAGTCCTGCTGCAAATGTACATTGTCCCAGGCGTGTTGGCAGACACAATGTAAGTCTCTCGAATTCCCCTGAATACCTCTGTTGATCCTACAGCTAATGGATGCCGTAATCGTGAGCCTATAAACCGGTGTTGCACTGAGGCGGTGTGCCCCTTGTAGGAAGACCCACTGTGTGCAGCTCACCCTGTACCGTCGGCACAAACATAAATATCACGTCTATCTCTGATAAGCCTCCCCATAAAAGCAATTAAAAAAAAAATAATTAAGAATCCCAGAAAAGTGCATAACAAAATAGACCACATTAACACAGGTTTATGAAATGGATAACTTGCTAATAAACAGATAACATTCATATACTGACTATCTCTGAAAACTCAAGATAATATACTTTGATAAGAGTGGTAGCGATTACATGGCTTCACCATCTTCAGAAGAGAGACAGGAATGCCAATAGTGGAGGTGTAGCTGTTTTATGTTCATCTTATGAGTCATATTCCTGTAAAGATTAGAGAGGATCTCATGTCAAACGCCATTGAAGTAATAGGGGCTACAGGTTCATCTGCCTCACCCGAAGCCCATTCTGGTGGGAAGCTGCTATAAGACCACAAAGTGCTAACAGTCAGTATCTGGATATACGTGTGTGAAATGCTTGATCATGTATGTGATATCAACAGAGAAGTATATTTTCTGGGTGACTTACATTTTTTTTTTTTTTTTTTACTGGCTTTCATCACTCAAGAAAAAGCTTCAAACTGTTAACCGCTGCCTGTAACCTGTTTCAGGTTATTTATAAACAGCACAGGAATGAAATAATCCACATGGATTGATGTTTACTAACGCTGCAGAAATCTGCTCTAAAGCAATATCCAAATACATGTTGGATGTAGTGGTCACAATATAGTAAGCATATCTTATAGTAAGCATATCTTATAGTAAGCATATCTTATAGTAAGCATATCTTATAGTAAGCATATCTTATAGTAAGCATATCGTATAGTAAGCATATCGTATAGTAAGCATATCGTATAGTAAGCATATCTTATAGTAAGCATATCGTATAGTAAGCATATCGTATAGTAAGCATATCGTATAGTAAGCATATCTTATAGTAAGCATATCTTATAGTAAGCATATCTTATAGTAAGCATATCTTATAGTAAGCATATCTTATAGTAAGCATATCTTATCGTAAGCATATCTTATCGTAAGCATATCTTATAGTAAGCATATCTTATCGTAAGCATATCTTATCGTAAGCATATCTTATCGTAAGCATATCTTATCGTAAGCATATCTTATCGTAAGCATATCGTATAGTAAGCATATCGTATAGTAAGCATATCGTATAGTAAGCATATCGTATAGTAAGCATATCGTATAGTAAGCATATCGTATAGTAAGCATATCGTATAGTAAGCATATCGTATAGTAAGCATATCGTATAGTAAGCATATCGTATAGTAAGCATATCTTATAGTAAGCATATCTTATAGTAAGCATATCTTATAGTAAGCATATCTTATAGTAAGCATATCTTATAGTAAGCATATCTTATAGTAAGCATATCATATAGTAAGCATATCATATAGTAAGCATATCTTATAGTAAGCATATCTTATAGTAAGCATATCTTATAGTAAGCATATCTAGAAAAACCAAGGTTCCAAAGGCTGGGCCTAAATATTTTATTTTACCTTGTCATATTCCTGTAAAGATTAGAGAGGATCTTGTGTATACGAGGTCAGGCTGGGCCTAATATGGTGTATAAGAGGTCAGGCTGGGCCTAATATGGTGTATAAGAGGTCAGGCTGGGCCTAATATGGTGTATAAGAGGCCAGGCTGGGCCTAATATGGTGTATAAGAGGTCAGGCTGGGCCTAATATGGTGTATAAGAGGTCAGGCTGGGCCTAATATGGTGTATAAGAGGTCAGGCTGGGCCTAATATGGTGTATAAGAGGTCAGGCTGGGCCTAATATGGTGTATAAGAGGTCAGGCTGGGCCTAATATGGTGTATAAGAGGTCAGGCTGGGCCTAATATGGTGTATAAGAGGTCATACAATATGTTGTGTAGCGATTCCAACATAATATCTGTTGGTCTGTGGTGTGTAATAAGGAGCAACCAGATGCTTTACACATTTATAGAACTACGTATTCCAGTTACTAATAAGAACAATTTTATGACTGAGAAGGATGAGGCAAAAGGAATGGCAAATAAGTCTGGCTGCACAGCCGATTGGCCAAACGTACTGCAAATTGAGAAATCGTGACTAAACTTAACAAAAATAAGAAAAACTGTACTATGAAAAAATATATATATTATATAAAGAATGATAACTTAAGTGACATTTTGGGTAAGAAGGCAAACTCAGCTCCATCATTCATTGAATCAGATGTCTTTTTCATCACAAAACCCACTGATATTTCCAACTACTTCAATCATTTTTTTAATTGGCAAGATTAGCAAATTTAGGCATGACATGCCAACAACAAATTCTGAACCGACACATCCGTGTATAACTGACCAAATTCTGAAAGAAAAGCAAATGTAATTTTGAATTCCGTAAATTGAGTGTGGAAGAGGTGAATTTTTTTGTTGTTGTTGTCTATCAACGACAAATCTAAAACCTAAACTAAATCTTGTCATGAATAAAGTGTAAATTGAGCAAGTTGAGGAGACTAAACTGCTTGACGTAACACTGGATTGTAAATTGTCATGGTCAAAACATGTTGATGCAACAGTAGCTAAGATGGGGAGACGTCGGTCCATAATAAAGCGCTACTCTGCCTTCTTAATTAACAACCAGGCAGGTCCTACAGGCCCTAGTTTTGTCGCACCTGGACTACTGTTCAGTTGTGTGGTCAGGTGCCACAAAGAGGAAAATTACAATTGGCTCAAGAAAAATCCCCGAGCTGATATGGAATCGAATCCCCGAGCTGATATGGGATCGAATCCCCGAGCTGATATGGGATCGAATCCCCGAGCTGATATGGGATCGAATCCCCGAGCTGATATGGGATCGAATCCCCGAGCTGATATGGGATCGAATCCCCGAGCTGATATGGGATCGAATCCCCGAGCTGATATGGAATCGAATCCCCGAGCTGATATGGAATCGAATCCCCGAGCTGATATGGAATCGATGGCTGGCCCTTAAATGTACACGGAGAGCTAACATTAATAATATGTGAATCTCTCCTGGCTTAAAGTAGATGAGGGATTGATTTCATCACTACTTGTATTCGTGAGAAGTATTGACATGTTGAATGGACCGAGCTGTCTGTTTACCAGAACACAGCTCGGACACCCATACATACCCCACAAGACATGCCACAAGAAGTCTCTTCACAGTCCCCAAGTCCAGAACAGACTATGGGAGGAGCACAGTACTACATAGAGCCATGACTACATGGAACTCTATTCCACAGTACTACATAGAGCCATGACTACATGGAACTCTATTCCACAGTACTACATAGAGCCATGACTACATGGAACTCTATTCCACAGTACTACATAGAGCCATGACTACATGGAACTCTATTCCACAGTACTACATAGAGCCATGACTACATGGAACTCTATTCCACAGTACTACATAGAGCCATGACTACATGGAACTCTATTCCACAGTACTACATAGAGCCATGACTACATGGAACTCTATTCCACAGTACTACATAGAGCCATGACTACATGGAACTCTATTCCACAGTACTACATAGAGCCATGACTACATGGAACTCTATTCCACAGTACTACATAGAGCCATGACTACATGGAACTCTATTCCACAGTACTACATAGAGCCATGACTACATGGAACCTCCATTCCACAGTACTACATAGACCCATGACTACATGGAACCTCTATTCCACAGTACTACATAGAGCCATGACTACATGGAACTCTATTCCACAGTACTACATAGAGCCATGACTACATGGAACTCTATTCCACAGTACTACATAGAGCCATGACTACATGGAACTCTATTCCACAGTACTACATAGAGCCATGACTACATGGAACTCTATTCCACAGTACTACATAGAGCCATGACTACATGGAACTCTATTCCACAGTACTACATAGAGCCATGACTACATGGAACTCTATTCCACAGTACTACATAGAGCCATGACTACATGGAACTCTATTCTACAGTACTACATAGAGCCATGACTACATGGAACTCTATTCCACAGTACTACATAGAGCCATGACTACATGGAACTCTATTCTACAGTACTACATAGAGCCATGACTACATGGAACTCTATTCCACAGTACTACATAGAGCCATGACTACATGGAACTCTATTCTACAGTACTACATAGAGCCATGACTACATGGAACTCTATTCCACAGTACTACATAGAGCCATGACTACATGGAACCTCTATTCCACAGTACTACATAGAGCCATGACTACATGGAACTCTATTCCACAGTACTACATAGAGCCATGACTACATGGAACTCTATTCCACAGTACTACATAGAGCCATGACTACATGGAACTCTATTCCACAGTACTACATAGAGCCATGACTACATGGAACTCTATTCCACAGTACTACATAGAGCCATGACTACATGGAACTCTATTCCACAGTACTACATAGAGCCATGACTACATGGAACTCTATTCCACAGTACTACATAGAGCCATGACTACATGGAACTCTATTCCACAGTACTACATAGAGCCATGACTACATGGAACTCTATTCCACAGTACTACATAGAGCCATGACTACATGGAACTCTATTCTACAGTACTACATAGAGCCATGACTACATGGAACTCTATTCCACAGTACTACATAGAGCCATGACTACATGGAACCTCTATTCCACAGTACTACATAGAGCCATGACTACATGGAACTCTATTCCACAGTACTACATAGAGCCATGACTACATGGAACTCTATTCCACAGTACTACATAGAGCCATGACTACATGGAACTCTATTCCACATCAGGTAACTGATGCAGCAGTAGAATCAGATTTTTTTTTTTTACGGATAAAAAAACACCTTATGGAACAGCGGGGACTGTGAAGAGACACACATGATAACATACACACTATACGGGTGGCAGGTAGCCTAGTGGTTAGAGCGTTGGACTAGTAAGCGAAAGGTTGCAAGATCGAATCCCCGAGCTGATATGGAATCGAATCCCCCGAGCTGATATGGGATCGAATCCCCCGAGCTGATATGGAATCGAATCCCCGAGCTGATATGGAATCGAATCCCCGAGCTGATATGGAATCGAATCCCCGAGCTGATATGGAATCGAATCCCCGAGCTGATATGGAATCGAATCCCCGAGCTGATATGGAATCGAATCCCCGAGCTGATATGGAATCGAATCCCCGAGCTGATATGGGATCGAATCCCCGAGCTGATATGGGATCGAATCCCCGAGCTGATACAAATCTGCCCACGAACAAGGCAGTTCCTAGTTCCACTGTTCCTATGCCGTCATTGAAAACAAGAATTTGTTCTTAGCTGACTTGCGTAGTTAAATAATTGTAAAAAGTACACACGGATTTTGTGTAGTAGTAGAGACCTGAGGATACACACTTATTGTAATGTTGTTTATTGTATAAACTGCCTTAATTTTGCTGGACCCCATGAAGAGTAGCTGCTGCCTTGATAGGAACTAATGGGGATCCTTAATAAATACAAAATACAAAAATTGGTTGAATCATTCAGAAGGTGGCTCTTATGTGATTCGTTGATTCCAAAAGCTGCTCCCATGTGATTGGTTGATTCAGAAGGCTCTTCTAATGTGATTGGTTGAATCATTCAGAAGGTGGCTCTCATGTTATTTCTGGTGTTCTTTATCTCCAGTTCCAGCTGTGTGATCTGGACCTACACAAAAACACACAGTGATCTGATCAAAGGTTATCCCCTGATATCACACACACCAGACCAGACACACACACCAGACCAGACACACACACCAGACCAGATACACACCAGACCAGATACACACACCATACCAGATACACACACCAGACCAGATACACACCAGACCAGATACACACACCAGACCAGATACCAGACCAGATACCAGACCAGACCAGATACACACCAGACCAGATACCAGACCAGACCAGATACACACCATACCAGATACCAGACCAGACCAGATACACACCAGACCAGATACCAGACCAGACCAGATACACACACCAGACCAGATACACACCAGACCAGATACACACACCAGACCAGATACCAGACCAGACCAGATACACACCATACCAGATACCAGACCAGACCAGATACACACCAGACCAGATACACACCATACCAGATACCAGACCAGACCAGATACACACACCAGACCAGATACCAGACCAGATACCAGACCAGACCAGATACACACCAGACCAGACACACACCAGACCAGATACACACACCAGACCAGATACCAGACCAGATACCAGACCAGACCAGATACACACCAGACCAGACACACACCAGACCAGATACACACACCAGACCAGACACACACACCAGACCAGACACACACACCAGACCAGATACAGACCAGATACACACACCAGACCAGATACACACCAGACCAGATACACACACCAGACCAGATACCAGACCAGATACACACACCAGACCAGATACACACCAGACCAGATACACACACCAGACCAGATACCAGACCAGATACCAGACCAGATACCAGACCAGATACACACACCAGATACACACACCAGACCAGATACACACCAGACCAGATACACACACCAGACCAGACACACACACCAGACCAGATACACACACCAGACCAGACACACACACACCAGACCAGATACCAGACCAGACCAGATACACACCAGACCAGATACCAGACCAGACCAGATACACACACCAGACCAGATACACACCAGACCAGATACACACACCAGACCAGATACCAGACCAGACCAGATACACACCATACCAGATACCAGACCAGACCAGATACACACCAGACCAGATACACACCATACCAGATACCAGACCAGACCAGATACACACACCAGACCAGATACCAGACCAGATACCAGACCAGACCAGATACACACCAGACCAGACACACACCAGACCAGATACACACACCAGACCAGATACCAGACCAGATACCAGACCAGACCAGATACACACCAGACCAGACACACACCAGACCAGATACACACACCAGACCAGACACACACACCAGACCAGACACACACACCAGACCAGATACAGACCAGATACACACACCAGACCAGATACACACCAGACCAGATACACACACCAGACCAGATACCAGACCAGATACACACACCAGACCAGATACACACCAGACCAGATACACACACCAGACCAGATACCAGACCAGATACCAGACCAGATACCAGACCAGATACACACACCAGATACACACACCAGACCAGATACACACCAGACCAGATACACACACCAGACCAGACACACACACCAGACCAGATACACACACCAGACCAGACACACACACACCAGACCAGATACCAGACCAGACCAGATACACACCAGACCAGATACCAGACCAGACCAGATACACACACCAGACCAGATACACACCAGACCAGATACACACACCAGACCAGATACCAGACCAGACCAGATACACACACCAGACCAGATACCAGACCAGATACACACACCAGACCAGATACACACCAGACCAGATACACACACCAGACCAGATACCAGACCAGATACCAGACCAGATACCAGACCAGATACACACACCAGATACACACACCAGACCAGATACACACCAGACCAGATACACACACCAGACCAGACACACACACCAGACCAGATACACACACCAGACCAGACACACACACACCAGACCAGATACACACCAGACCAGATACACACACCAGACCAGACACACACACCAGACCAGATACCAGACCAGATACACACACCAGACCAGATACACACCAGACCAGATACACACACCAGACCAGATACCAGACCAGATACCAGACCAGATACCAGACCAGATACCAGACCAGATACACACACCAGATACACACACCAGACCAGATACACACCAGACCAGATACACACACCAGACCAGATACCAGACCAGATACACACACCAGACCAGATACCAGACCAGACCAGATACACACACCAGACCAGATACACACACCAGACCAGATACACACACCAGACCAGATACACACCAGACCAGATACACACACACCAGACCAGATACACACACCAGACCAGATACCAGACCAGATACCAGACCAGATACACACCAGACCAGATACACACACCAGACCAGATACACACCAGACCAGATACACACACCAGACCAGATACACACCAGGCACACACACACCAGACCAGATACACACCAGACCAGACACACACACCAGACCAGATACATACACACACCAGACCAGATACACACACCAGACCAGATACCAGACCAGACCAGATACACACACCAGACCAGATACACACCAGACCAGATACACACACCAGACCAGATACACACACCAGACCAGATACCAGACCAGATACACACCAAACCAGATACCAGACCAGATACACACACCAGACCAGACCAGATACACACCAGACCAGATACACACCAAACCAGATACCAGACCAGATACACACCAGACCAGATACACACCAAACCAGATACCAGACCAGATACCAGACCAGATACCAGACCAGATACACACACCAGACCAGACCAGACAGACACCAGACCAGATACACACCAAACCAGATACCAGACCAGATACACACACCAGACCAGACCAGATACACACACCAGACCAGACCAGATACACACCAGACCAGATACACACACCAGACCAGATACACACACCAGACCAGATACACACCACAGACCAGATACACACACCAGACCAGATACACACCAGACCAGATACACACACCAGACCAGATACACACACCAGACCAGATACACACACCAGACCAGATACACACACCAGACCAGATACACACACACCAGACCAGATACACACACACCAGACCAGATACACACACCAGACCAGATACACACCAGACCAGATACACACCAGACCAGATACACACCAGACCAGATACACACACACCAGACCAGATACCAGACCAGACCAGATACACACACCAGACCAGACACACACACCAGACCAGATACACACACCAGACCAGATACACACACCAGACCAGATACACACACCAGACCAGATACACACACCAGACCAGATACACACCAGACCAGACACACACACCAGACCAGATACACACCAGACCAGATACACACACCAGACCAGATACACACACACCAGACCAGATACCAGACCAGATACACACACCAGACCAGATACACACCAGACCAGATACACACACCAGACCAGATACACACACCAGACCAGATACCAGACCAGATACACACACCAGACCAGATACACACCAGACCAGATACCAGACCAGATACCAGACCAGATACCAGACCAGATACCAGACCAGATACACACACCAGATACACACACCAGACCAGATACACACCAGACCAGATACACACACCAGACCAGATACCAGACCAGATACACACACCAGACCAGATACACACACCAGACCAGATACACACACCAGACCAGATACACACACCAGACCAGATACACACCAGACCAGATACACACACACCAGACCAGATACACACACCAGACCAGATACCAGACCAGATACACACCAGACCAGACACCAGACCAGATACCAGACCAGATACACACCAGACCAGATACACACACCAGACCAGATACCAGACCAGATACACACCAAACCAGATACCAGACCAGATACACACACCAGACCAGATACACACACCAGACCAGATACCAGACCAGATACACACCAGACCAGATACCAGACCAGATACCAGACCAGATACACACACCAGACCAGATACACACACCAGACCAGATACCAGACCAGATACACACCAAACCAGATACCAGACCAGATACCAGACCAGATACACACACCAGATACACACACCAGACCAGATACACACCAGACCAGATACACACACCAGACCAGATACCAGACCAGATACACACGCCAGACCAGACACACACACACCAGACCAGATACACACACCAGACCAGATACACACACCAGACCAGATACACACGAGACCAGATACACACACCAGACCAGATACACACCAGACCAGATACACACCAGACCAGATACACACCAGACCAGATACACATACCAGACCAGATACACACACCAGACCAGATACCACACCAGACCAGATACCAGACCCGATACACACCAGACCAGATACCAGACCAGATACACACCAGACCAGATACCAGACCAGATACCAGACCAGATACACACACCAGACCAGATACCAGACCAGATACCAGACCAGATACACACACCAGACCAGATACCAGACCAGATCCCAGACCAGATACCAGACCAGATACACACACCAGACCAGATACCAGACCAGATACACACACACCAGACCAGATACCAGACCAGATACACACCAGACCAGACACACACACCAGACCAGATACCAGACCAGATACCAGACCAGATACCAGACCAGACCAGATACCAGACCAGATACCAGACCAGATACACACCAGACCAGATACACACACCAGACCAGATACCAGACCAGATACACACCAAACCAAATACCAGACCAGATACCAGACCAGATACACACACCAGATACACACACCAGACCAGATACACACCAGACCAGATACACACACCAGACCAGATACCAGACCAGATACACACGCCAGACCAGACACACACACACCAGACCAGATACACACACCAGACCAGATACACACACCAGACCAGATACACACGAGACCAGATACACACACCAGACCAGATACACACCAGACCAGATACACACCAGACCAGATACACACCAGACCAGATACACATACCAGACCAGATACACACACCAGACCAGATACCACACCAGACCAGATACCAGACCCGATACACACCAGACCAGATACCAGACCAGATACCAGACCAGATACACACCAGACCAGATACCAGACCAGATACCAGACCAGATACACACACCAGACCAGATACCAGACCAGATACCAGACCAGATACACACACCAGACCAGATACCAGACCAGATCCCAGACCAGATACACACACCAGACCAGATACCAGACCAGATACACACACACCAGACCAGATACCAGACCAGATACACACCAGACCAGACACACACACCAGACCAGATACCAGACCAGATACCAGACCAGACCAGATACCAGACCAGATACCAGACCAGATACACACACCAGACCAGATACACACACCAGACCAGATACACACACCAGACCAGATACACACACCAGACCAGATACACACACCAGACCAGATACCAGACCAGATACCAGACCAGATACCAGACCAGATACCAGACCAGATACACACACCAGACCAGATACACACCAGACCAGATACACACACCAGACCAGATACCAGACCAGATACACACACCAGACCAGATACACACCAGACCAGATACCAGACCAGATACACACACCAGACCAGATACACACCAGACCAGATACACACACCAGACCAGATACCAGACCAGATACACACCAGACCAGATACACACACCAGACCAGATACACACACACCAGACCAGATACACACACACCAGACCAGATACACACACACCAGACCAGATACACACACCAGACCAGATACACACACCAGACCAGATACACACACACCAGACCAGATACACACACCAGACCAGATACACACACCAGACCAGATACACACACACCAGACCAGATACACACACCAGACCAGATACACACACACCAGACCAGATACACACACCAGACCAGACACACACACACCAGACCAGATACACACACACCAGACCAGATACACACACACCAGACCAGATACACACACCAGACCAGATACACACACACCAGACCAGATACACACACACCAGACCAGATACACACACACCAGACCAGATACACACACACCAGACCAGATACACACCAGACCAGATACACACCAGACCAGATACACACACCAGACCAGACACACACACCAGACCAGACACACACACACCAGACCAGATACACACACCAGACCAGACACACACACACACACCAGACCAGACACACACACACACCAGACCAGATACACACACCAGACCAGATACACACCAGACCAGATACACACACCAGACCAGACACACACACCAGACCAGACCAGATACACACACCAGACCAGACACACACACACACCAGACCAGATACACACACCAGACCAGATACACACACCAGACCAGACCAGATACACACACCAGACTAGACACACACACACACCAGACCAGACCAGATACACACACCAGACCAGATACACACACCAGACCAGACCAGATACACACACCAGACCAGATACACACACCAGACCAGATACACACACCAGACCAGATACACACACCAGACCAGATACACACACCAGACCAGACACACACACCAGACCAGATACACACACCAGACCAGATACACACACCAGACCAGATACCAGACCAGACCTGATACACACACCAGACCAGATACACACACCAGACCAGATACACACCAGACCAGATACACACACCAGACCAGATACACACCAGACCAGACACACATACCAGACCAGACCAGACACACACACCAGACCATATACCAGACCAGATACACACACCAGACCAGACCAGATACACACACCAGACCAGACACACACCAGACCAGATACACACACCAGACCAGATACACACACCAGACCAGATACACACCAGACCAGATACACACACCAGACCAGATACACACACCAGACCAGATACACACACCAGACCAGATACACACCAGACCAGATACACACACCAGACCAGATACACACACCAGACCAGATACACACACCAGACCAGATACACACCAGACCAGACCAGAGATACACACCAGACCAGATACACACACCAGACCAGATACACACACCAGACCAGATACACACCAGACCAGGTACACACACCAGACCAGGTACACACACCAGACCAGATACACACACCAGACCAGATACACACCAGACCAGATACACACACCAGACCAGATACACACACCAGACCAGATACACACCAGACCAGATACACACACCAGACCAGATACACACACCAGACCAGATACACACACCAGACCAGATACACACACTAGACCAGATACACACACTAGACCAGATACACACACACCAGACCAGATACACACACACCAGACCAGATACACACACACCAGACCAGATACACACACACCAGACCAGATACACACCAGACCAGATACACACCAGACCAGATACACACACCAGACCAGACACACACACCAGACCAGACACACACACACCAGACCAGATACACACACCAGACCAGACACACACACACGCACCAGACCAGACACACACACACACACCAGACCAGACACACACACACACACCAGACCAGATACACACACCAGACCAGATACACACCAGACCAGATACACACACCAGACCAGACACACACACCAGACCAGACCAGATACACACACCAGACCAGACACACACACACACCAGACCAGATACACACACCAGACCAGATACACACACCAGACCAGACCAGATACACACACCAGACCAGACACACACACACACCAGACCAGACCAGATACACACACCAGACCAGATACACACACCAGACCAGATACACACACCAGACCAGATACACACACCAGACCAGATACACACACCAGACCAGATACACACACCAGACCAGATACACACACCAGACCAGATACACACACCAGACCAGACACACACACCAGACCAGATACACACACCAGACCAGATACACACACCAGACCAGATACCAGACCAGACCTGATACACACACCAGACCAGATACACACACCAGACCAGATACACACACCAGACCAGATACACACACCAGACCAGATACACACACCAGACCAGATACACACCAGACCAGATACACACACCAGACCAGATACACACACCAGACCAGATACACACACCAGACCAGATACACACCAGACCAGATACACACACCAGACCAGATACACACACCAGACCAGATACACACACCAGACCAGATACACACCAGACCAGACCAGATACACACACCAGAACAGATACACACCAGACCAGATACACACACCAGACCAGATACACACCAGACCAGATACACACCAGACCAGATACACACCAGACCAGATACACACCAGACCAGATACACACACCAGACCAGATACACACACCAGACCAGATACACACCAGACCAGATACACACCAGACCAGATACACACCAGACCAGATACACACCAGACCAGATACACACACCAGACCAGATACACACACCAGACCAGACACACACACCAGACCAGATACCAGACCAGACCAGACCAGATACCAGACCAGACCAGACCAGATACACACCAGACCAGATACACACACCAGACCAGACCAGATACCAGACCAGACCAGATACACACCAGACCAGATACACACCAGACCAGATACACACCAGACCAGATACCAGACCAGACCAGACACACACACCAGACCAGATACAGACCAGACCAGACACACACACACCAGACCAGGCACACACACACCAGACCACACACACACACCAGACCAGACACACACACACCAGACCAGGCACACACACACCAGACCACACACACATACCAGACCAGACACACACACACCAGACCAGGCACACACACACCAGACCACACACACACACCAGACCAGGCACACACACACACACCAGACCAGACCACACCAGACCAGACACACACACAGCACACAAATCATACCACACTAGAGGTCGACTGATTAATCGGAATGGCCGATTATTAATTAGGGCCAATTTCAAGTTTTCATAACAATCGGTAATCGGAATTTTTGGACAGCAATTTTTTTTTACGCCTTTATTTCACTAGGCAAGTCAGTTAAGAACACATTCTTATTTTCAATGACGGCCTAGGAACGGTGGGTTATCTGCCTTGTTCAGGGGCAGAATGACAGATTTTTACCTTGTCAGCTCTGGGATTCGATCTTGCAACCTTCCGGTTACTAGTCCAACGCTCTAACCACCTGCCTTACATTGCACTCCACAAGGAGCCTGCATGGCAGGCTGACTACCTGTTACACGAGGGCAGCAAGGAGCCAAGGTAAGGTGCTAGCTAGCATTAAACTTATCTTATAAAAAACAATCAATCTTAACATAATCACTAGTTAACTACACATGGTTGTTGATATTACTAGTTAATCTATCTTGTCCTGCGTTGCATATAATCGATGTGGTGCCTGTTAATTTATCATCAAATCACAGCCTACTTCGCCAAACGGGTGATTTAACAAGCGCATTCACGAAAAAAGCACTGTCATTGCACCAATGTACCTAACCATAAACATCAACGCCTTTCTTTAAAATCAATACACAAGTATATATTTTTAAACCTGCATATTTAGTTAATATTGCCTGCTAACATGAATTTCTTATAACTAGGGAAATTGTGTCACTTCTCTTGCGTTCCGTGCAAGAAGTCAGGGTATATGCAGCAGTTTGGGCCGCCTGGCTCGTTGCGAACTGTGTGAAGTCCATTTATTCCTAACAAAGACCGTAATTAATTTGCCAGAATTGTACATAATTATGACATAACATTGAAGGTTGTACAATGTAACAGCAATATTTAGACTTAGGGTTGCCATCTGTTCGATAAAATAAGGAACGGTTCCGTATTTCAGTGAAAGAATAAACGTTTTGTTTTTGAAATGATAGTTTCCGGATTTGACCATATTAATGACCAAAGGCTCGTATTTCTGGTTGTTATCATGTTATAATTATGTCTATGATTTGATATTTGATAGAGCAGTCTGACTGAGCGGTGGTAGGCAGCAGCAGGCTCATAAGCATTCATTCAAACAGCACTTTCGTGCATTTTGCCAGCAGCTCTTCGCTGTGCTTCAAGCATTGAGCTGTTTATGACTTCAAGCCTATCAACTCCCGAGATTAGGCTGGTGTAACCGATGTGAAATGGCTAGCTATATAGCGGGGTGCGCGCTAATAGCGTTTCAAACGTCACTCGTTCTGAGACTTGGAGTAGTTGTTCCCCTTGCCCAGCAAGGGCAGCGGCTTTTGTGGAGCGATGGGTAACGATGCTTCGAGGGTGGCTGTTGTCGATGTGTTCCTGGGGCGAGGAGAGGGACGGAAGCTTTACTGGCAATACTAAAGTGCCTATAAGAACATCCAATAGTCAAAGCTATATGAAATACAAATGGTATAGAGAGAAATAGTCCAATAATTCCTATAATAACTACTACCTAAAACTTCTTACCTGGGAATATTGAAGACTCATGTTAAAAGGAACCATCAGCTTGCATATGTTCTCATGTTCTGAGCAAGGAACTTAAATGTTAGCTTTCTTACATGGCACATATTGCACTTTTACTTTCTTCTCCAACACTTAGTTTTTGCATTATTTAAACCAAATTGAACATGTTTAATTATTTATTTGAGGCTAAATTGATTTTATTGATGTATATTAATTTAAAATAAGTGTTCATTCAGTATTGTTGTAATTGTCATTATTACAAATAAAGAAAAAATAAAGAAGGAAAAAATTGGCCGATTAATCGGTATCGGTATCGGAGATGAAAAATCATAATGGGTCGACCTCTAGACCACACACACACACACACACACGCACACACACACACACACACACACACACACACACACACACACACACACACACACACACACACACACACACACACACACACACACACACACACACTGAGTGTACAAAACATTAAGAACACCTGCTCTTTCCATGACATAGACTGACCAGGTGAATCCAGGTGAAAGCTATGATCCCTTATTGATGTCACTTGTTAAATCCACTTCAGTGTAGATGAAGGGGAGGAGATGGGGTTAAAGAAGGATGTTTACGCCTTGAGACAATTGAGACATGGATTGTGTATGTGTGCCGTTCAGAGGGTGAATGGGCAAGACAAAATATTTATTAAGTCCCTTTAAACGGGGTATGGTAGTAGGTGCCAGGCGCACCGGTTTGTGTCAAGAACTGCAATGCTGCTGGGTTTTTCACGCTCAACAGTTTCCCGTGTGTATCAAGAATGGTCCACCACCCAAAGGATGTCCAGTTAACTTGACACAACGGTGGGAATCATTGGAGTCAACATGGGCCAGCACCCCTGTGGAACGCTTTCGACACTTTGTAGAGTCCATTCCCCGACGAATTGAGGCTGTTCAGAGGGCAAAGGGGCGGTGCAGCTCAATATTAGGAAGGTGTTCTTAATGTTTAGTCCACTCAGTGTATACGCACTGACCTTTCTCTGGTTGAGTTGGTCTCTCAGTCCCCTGATCTCCTCTTGTTGCCTGTAGAACGCCTGTAGGAGCTGTGACACACAGAAACACACTCTGAAACACACTCCGAAACACACTCCGAAACACCTCTGAAACACACCCCGAAACACACTCCGAAACACCTCTGAAACACACTCTGAAACACACTCTGAAACACACTCTGAAACACACCCTGAAACACCTCTGAAACACACTCTGAAACACACCCCGAAACACACTCCGAAACACACTCCGAAACACACTCTGAAACACCTCTGAAACACCTCTGAAACACCTCTGAAACACACTCCGAAACACACTCTGAAACACACTCCGAAACACACTCTGAAACACCACTGAAACACCTCTGAAACACACTCTGAAACACACTCTGAAACACACTCTGAAACACACTCTGAAACACCTCTGAAACACACTCTGAAACACACTCTGAAACACCACTGAAACACCTCTGAAACACCTCTGAAACACACTCCGAAACACACTCTGAAACACCTCTGAAACACACTCTGAAACACACTCCGAAACACACTCCGAAACACCACTGAAACACCTCTGAAACACACTCCGAAACACCTCTGAAACACACTCCGAAACACACTCCGAAACACACTCCGAAACACCACTGAAACACCTCTGAAACACTCCGAAACACACTCTGAAACACACTCTGAAACACCTCTGAAACACACTCCGAAACACCTCTGAAACACCTCTGAAACACACTCCGAAACACCTCTGAAACACACTCCGAAACACACTCCGAAACACCTCTGAAACACCTCTGAAACACACTCCGAAACACCTCTGAAACACCTCTGAAACACACTCCGAAACACCTCTGAAACACACCCCGAAACACACTCCGAAACACCTCTGAAACACACTCCGAAACACCTCTGAAACACCTCTGAAACACACTCCGAAACACCTCTGAAACACCTCTGAAACACCTCTGAAACACCTCTGAAACACCTCTGAAACACACTCTGAAACACCTCTGAAACACCTCTGAAACACCTCTGAAACACCTCTGAAACACACTCCGAAACACCTCTGAAACACACCCCGAAACACACTCCGAAACACACCCCGAAACACACTCCGAAACACTCAAACACACGCTCAAACACACGCTCAAACACACTCTGAAACACACTCTGAAACACACTCTGAAACACACTCTGAAACACCTCTGAAACACACCCCGAAACACACTCTGAAACACCACTGAAACCAGAGGAAAATCAGATTTAGAGTGTTTTTCTTAAGACTCTACAGAACTGGCTATAGGCTACACATCTGGAGGTAGGCCTTCATGTGTAGCCTTTGACAGCCAATCCAACTCACCTCACTCTCTGTCCGGGGTGGAGGGCACTCTGAGGGCTCACAACAGTGGGGAGTGTAGGCCCAACTCGGAGCCTGGGTCTCGTCTGGCTGCCAGCCCGACAGATCAGCCACTTCCCTGGGGTACTTGGCATCCTGGTAGGCTAGCTGCTCCTGGAGGAAGGCCTGCTCCGTGGACCCTGGCTCTCCTGGTCCCCCACCTTGGAAGCTGCTCAGTCCCCTCCTGGGTAGGGTCTCTGGGTAGGGGTTGGCTACCTTAGTGCCAGGTTTCAGACACATCAGCACCGGGCCTGGTAGGGTGGATATAACAGTGGTTTAGGGTGTGTTTCCCCTATTGAGTCCACTACTTTTAGACCAGACGGTTAGGGAATAGGGTGCCACTTGGAATGAAACCTTGTATTGGGGGATTGAGTCCACTACTTTTAGACCAGACCGTTAGGGAATAGGGTGCCACTTGGAATGAAACCTTGTGTTGGGGGATTGAATCCAGTACTTTTAGACCAGACGATTAGGGAATAGGGTGCCACTTGGAATGAAACCTTGTGTTGGGGGATTGAGTCCAGTACTTTTAGACCAGACGGTTAGGGAATAGAGTGCCACTTGGAATGAAACCTTGTGTTGGGGGATTGAAGGGGAGAAACTGTGTTTTGTAATCCCTGCTGGTCAGCCATGTTGGCACCAGTGTCCCTATATCGAATGAGGATGAGGCCTACTGGTTTGCCAGTTTCCCTTTTATACAGGCCTTTCTATGCAACTGAGAGCCACAGTTGCCCATGTTGGGTCCAGTGTCCCTGTAATGAATAAGGAAGGGAGGAGGAACAACTTCCTGAGCGTTCACGTGCTCGGGAAGGAAAACAAGAACCAATTCTCACCATTGACAGATGAAATCGCCACCATGTTTGTTGCCATTTTCAGTGGTGCGTGATGTCAGAGTTCAGCCCGAGTTTCCTAGTCGTAATTACCAGTTCCAAGGCATGACGTGTATGAGGAAAGGGGCCTACTGGTCGGCCAGTTTCCATATTATACAGGCCTTTATATGCAACTGAGAGTCATAGTCGCCCATCTTGGCTCCCAGTTACACTGACCTCTATTGATCCCTGAGAGCCACTGTTGAGCCGTCAGGGCCGCCTCGTTGCCTGCTGTCATGGGGAAGATGTCATCCTGGAAGGTCTTTGGGGACTGGAGAGAGGACATAAAACAGTTGAGTGAACTCTCTCTCCCCTTACCGCTCACTCTCTCTCTCTGTCTCTCTTTCTCCCTATCTCTCTCTCTCTCTCCTTCCCGCTCTCTCTCTCTGTCTCTCTTTCTCCCTATCTCTCTCTCTCTCTCCTTACCGCTCTCTCTCTTTCTCCCTCTCTCTTTCTCCCTATCTCTCTCTCTCTCCTTCCCGCTCTCTCTCTCTGTCTCTCTCTCTCTCTCTCTCTCTCTCTCTCTCTCTCTCTCTCTCTCTCTCTCTCTCTCTCTCTCTCTCTCTCTCTCTCTCTCTCCTTCCCGCTCTCTCTCTCTGTCTCTCTCTCTCTCTCTCTCTCTCTCTCTCTCTCTCTCTCTCTCTCTCTCTCTCTCTCTCTCTCTCTCTCTCTCTCTCTCTCTCTCTCTCCTTCCCGCTCTCTCTCTCTGTCTCTGTCTCTC
>NW_026600495.1:147871-182871 GCF_029448725.1 Salvelinus fontinalis
GTGTATCAGGGTCGTAGCAGAGTGATTGATCAGTATTGATTACCTTGCCAGCCAGGTAGAGTATGTGTGTATCAGGGTCGTAGCAGAGTGATTGATTAGTATTGATTACCTTGCCAGCCAGGTAGAGTATGTGTGTATCAGGGTCGTTAGTATTGATTAGTATTGATTACCTTGCCAGCCAGGTAGAGTATGTGTGTATCAGGGTCGTTAGTATTGATCAGTATTGATTACCTTGCCAGCCAGGTAGAGTATGTGTGTATCAGGGTCGTTAGTATTGATTAGTATTGATTACCTTGCCAGCCAGGTAGAGTATGTGTGTATCAGGGTCGTTAGTATTGATTAGTATTGATTACCTTGCCAGCCAGGTAGAGTATGTGTGTATCAGGGTCGTTAGTATTGATTAGTATTGATTACCTTGCCAGCCAGGTAGAGTATGTGTGTATCAGGGTCGTAGCAGAGTGATTGATCAGTATTGATTACCTTGCCAGCCAGGTAGAGTATGTGTGTATCAGGGTCGTAGCAGAGTGATTGATTAGTATTGATTACCTTGCCAGCCAGGTAGAGTATGTGTGTATCAGGGTCGTTAGTATTGATTAGTATTGATTACCTTGCCAGCCAGGTAGAGTATGTGTGTATCAGGGTCGTTAGTATTGATCAGTATTGATTACCTTGCCAGCCAGGTAGAGTATGTGTGTATCAGGGTCGTTAGTATTGATTAGTATTGATTACCTTGCCAGCCAGGTAGAGTATGTGTGTATCAGGGTCGTTAGTATTGATTAGTATTGATTACCTTGCCAGCCAGGTAGAGTATGTGTGTATCAGGGTCGTTAGTATTGATTAGTATTGATTACCTTGCCAGCCAGGTAGAGTATGTGTGTATCAGGGTCATAGCAGAGTGATTGATCAGTATTGATTACCTTGCCAGCCAGGTAGAGTATGTGTGTATCAGGGTCATAGCAGAGTGATTGATCAGTATTGATTACCTTGCCAGCCAGGTAGAGTATGTGTGTATCAGGGTCATAGCAGAGTGATTGATCAGTATTGATTACCTTGCCAGCCAGGTAGAGTATGTGTGTATCAGGGTCGTTAGTATTGATTAGTATTGATTACCTTGCCAGCCAGGTAGAGTATGTGTGTATCAGGGTCATAGCAGAGTGATTGATCAGTATTGATTACCTTGCCAGCCAGGTAGAGTATGTGTGTATCAGGGTCGTTAGTATTGATTAGTATTGATTACCTTGCCAGCCAGGTAGAGTATGTGTGTATCAGGGTTGTTAGTATTGATTAGTATTGATTACCTTGCCAGCCAGGTAGAGTATGTGTGTATCAGGGTCGTTAGTATTGATTAGTATTGATTACCTTGCCAGCCAGGTAGAGTATGTGTGTATCAGGGTCATAGCAGAGTGATTGATCAGTATTGATTACCTTGCCAGCCAGGTAGAGTATGTGTGTATCAGGGTCGTTAGTATTGATTAGTATTGATTACCTTGCCAGCCAGGTAGAGTATGTGTGTATCAGGGTCGTTAGTATTGATCAGTATTGATTACCTTGCCAGCCAGGTAGAGTATGTGTGTATCAGGGTCGTTAGTATTGATTAGTATTGATTACCTTGCCAGCCAGGTAGAGTATGTGTGTATCAGGGTCATAGCAGAGTGATTGATCAGTATTGATTACCTTGCCAGCCAGGTAGAGTATGTGTGTATCAGGGTCGTTAGTATTGATTAGTATTGATTACCTTGCCAGCCAGGTAGAGTATGTGTGTATCAGGGTCGTTAGTATTGATTAGTATTGATTACCTTGCCAGCCAGGTAGAGTATGTGTGTATCAGGGTCGTTAGTATTGATCAGTATTGATTACCTTGCCAGCCAGGTAGAGTATGTGTGTATCAGGGTCGTTAGTATTGATCAGTATTGATTACCTTGCCAGCCAGGTAGAGTATGTGTGTATCAGGGTCGTTAGTATTGATCAGTATTGATTACCTTGCCAGCCAGGTAGAGTATGTGTGTATCAGGGTCATAGAATGGGAAGAGAACTCCTGCAGCTCCATCCACCTCCTCCTCCGACAGCGGCTCTGACAGATCATCCTACATGTCAGAGATAAAACAATGAATGGTGTGTATGTGCGGACATGTGTGTGTGTGGACGTGTGTGTGTGTGTGTGGACGTGTTTAACTATTCTTGTGGGGACCAGAAGTCCCTACAAGAACAGTAAACGAACAAAAAGTTGACCAGCTGGGGACATTTTGTTAGTCCCCACAAGGTCCAATGCTATTTCTAGGGGGTTTAGGGTTAAGGTTAGAATTAGTGTTAGGGTTAGAATTAAGTTAAATATTAAGGTTAGGAGCTAGGGTTAGTTGTAGGGTTAGGGTTAGGAGCAAGGGTTAGGGTTAGGGTTAGGGTTAGGTTTAGGGTTAGGTTTAGGGTTAGGGGTAAGGGAAAATAGGATTTTGAAGGGGACTGAATTGTATGTCCCCACAAGGTTAGCTGTACAAGACTGTGTGTGTGTGTGTGTGTGTGTGTGTGTGTGTGTGTGTGTGTGTGTGTGTGTGTGTGTGTGTGTGTGTGTGTGTGTGTGTGTGTGTGTGTGTGTGTGTGTGTGTGTGTGTGTGTGTGTGTGTGTGTGTGTGTGTGTGTGTGTGTTCGTGCATCTCTCTCACTGGATCCCATAATGTGATCTGTCTTTGGTTCCATGGTGAGCTGCCAGTAGAAAACAACATGTTCTGGTCTCCTATAAACACCACCTTATTGGCCCTGTGGTGTTTACTGCTGGACACCTACACACACACACACACACACAGACAGACAGACACACACACACACACAGACAGACAGACAGACAGACAGACAGACAGACAGACAGACAGACACAGACAGACAGAGACACAGACAGACAGACGCACACACACAGACACACACAGACACACACACACAGACACACAGACACACACAGACACACACACACAGACACCCAGACACACACACAGACACACAGAGACACACAGACACAGACACACGAGTAATAACGTTAAAGACAGGGCCCTCTTTCCAACTCTATAATCCTTCTAGATGTTTTAGTTATTAACTGGTCATGTTCTCCTGAATCATCTCTACTAATCTCTACTAATCTACTAGACTGTCAACGGCACGGACACATAAATCACTTTCATATAAATTAACAACGTTTCCATAGATTTCCAACATTATTAGTTAATTACCAGATTTTCGGAAACTTACCGTAACGTTGGTAAATTACTGTAATGTTGGTAAATTACCGGGATGTTGGTAAATTACCGTAACGTTGGCAAATTACCATAACGTTGGTAAATTACCGTAGCGTTGGTAAATTACCATAGCGTTGGTAAATTACCGTAACATTGGTAAATTACTGTAATGTTGGTAAATTACCGGGATGTTGGTAAATTACTGTAACGTTGGCAAATTACCGGGACGTTGGTAAATTACCGTGACGTTGGTAAATTACCGTGACGTTGGTAAATTACCAAAACGTTGGTAAATTACCGGGACGTTGGTAAATTACCGGGACGTTGGTAAATTACCGGGACGTTGGTAAATTACCATGATGTTGGTAAAGTACCGGGACTTTGACCAGCCCCCACACCCAGACAGACCCAGACACACCCAGACAGACCTGTATGAGGCGTCCAGTGCGTGGGTCCATGACTCTGATCTTCTTGTCCAGGCTGGTGGTAGCTAGAGAGCTGCCGTCATTGTTGAAGGACATGGAGAGAACCAGCTCAGTGTGAAGAGATATAACACATACTGGGTTCCTCAGCACGGAGTCACACACTGACACATCCCAGACCATCACCTGTAGAGAGGAGAGAGGAGAGAGGAGAGAGGAGAGAGGAGAGAGAGTGTGTGTCTTTTCAGACATTGTGTGTGTGTGTGTTTTCAGACATTGTGTGTGTGTGTTTTCAGACAATGTGTGTGTGTGTGTTTTCAGACATTGTGTGTGTGTGTTTTCAGACTGTGTGTGTGTGTGTGTGTGTTTTCAGACAGTGTGCGTGTGTTTCTACCTTGTAGTCGTAGGCTGAGCTGACCAGTAGATCCCTAGCAGTAGGATGCCATTCTATCAGGTTGACTCTGCGGCTGTGACCCTGAAGCACCTTCCTAGGGAGGGTCATGTTCTGATGGACACCATTGTCTGGGATGTCCCATAGCTTTACCTGTAACACATACAGGGGTCACGCACACACACAACGCATGTCAACACACACACACACACACACGCACACACACAACGCATGTCAACACAGATACACACACACACACAACGCATGTCAACACACACACACACACACACACGCACACACACAACGCATGTCAACACACACACACACACACAACGCATGTCAACACAGACACACACACACACACACACAACGCATGTCAACACACACACACACACACACACACACAACACGTGTCAACACACACACACACACAACACCCGTCAACGCACTAGGGCTGACCCCAATTAGTAGACTGGTTGATTGTTTAGTCATTAGACTGGTTGATTGTTTAGTCATTAGACTGGTTGATTGTTTGGTCATTAGACTGGTTGATTGTTTGGTCATTAGACTGGTTGATTGTTTGGTCATTAGACTGGTTGATTGTTTGGTCAGTAGACTGGTTGATTGTTTGGTCAGTAGACTGGTTGATTGTTTGGTCAGTAGACTGGTTGATTGTTTGGTCATTAGACTGGTTGATTGTTTGGTCATTAGACTGGTTGATTGTTTGGTCATTAGATTGGTTGATTGTTTGGTCATTAGACTGGTTGATTGTTTGGTCAGTAGACTGGTTGATTGTTTGGTCAGTAGACTGGTTGATTGTTTGGTCAGTAGACTGGTGGTCGACCGAGCTTGTTTTAGTCCCCATCTCTGTGAACTAATCCATTGTGGAGGCCGAGACTAAAATACTTTGTTTTGTTGTTTGTGTCGAACTGCCAGGTCACGGTTGTAAATGAGAACTTGTTCTCAACTGGCCTACCTAGTTAAATAAAGATGAACAAAAATAAAATTTAAATAAAAAAATCGGAAAAAAAATCGAAAAAGTGGTCGGAGGCTCCACATAGAGGGTGTGACTTTTGCGGAGCCCCCGGAGGCCAAATCGAGCTCCGTACCGCAGCGCCTCCCAAATGTAAACACAAACGAGGAGGGCTCTGTATAGCTCCCCATTGTCATGATTGGTTGACGGTAGCTGGGGCAGGTACCTCCTTTATAAACACAAACTCACTTCCTTCAGGCTATTCTTGCCCCCAATTCTGCTGAGGCCATATCACCGTAAATGATGCATGGCCAATGCAGATGTCGGAATGACCATGCGCCCAGAATGCACTTCTCTCCCCTCCAGAATGCACTTCTCTCCCTCCAGAATGCACTTCTCTCCCTCCCAGAATGCACTTCTCTCCCCTCCAGAATGTACTTCTCCCCCCTCCAGAATGCACTTCTCTCCCTCCAGAATGCACTTCTCTCCCTCCCAGAATGCACTTCTCTCCCCTCCAGAATGTACTTCTCTCCCCTCCAGAATGCACTTCTCTCCCCTCCAGAATGCACTTCTCTCCCTCCAGAATGCACTTCTCCCCTCCAGAATGCACTTCTCTCCCTCCAGAATGCACTTCTCTCCCTCCAGAATGCACTTCTCTCCCCCCCAGAATGCACTTCTCTCCACCCCAGAATGCACTTCTCTCCCCTCCAGAATGCACTTCTCTCCCCTCCAGAATGCACTTCTCTCCCCCCCAGAATGCACTTCTCTCCACCCCAGAATGCACTTCTCTCCCCTCCAGAATGCACTTCTCTCCCCCCCAGAATGCACTTCTCTCCCCTCCAGAATGCACTTCTCTCCCCTCCAGAATGCACTTCTCTCCCCTCCAGAATGCACTTCTCTCCCTCCCAGAATGCACTTCTCTCCCTCCCAGAATGCACTTCTCTCCCTCCCAGAATGCACTTCTCTCCCCTCCAGAATGCACTTCTCTCCCCTCCAGAATGCACTTCTCTCCCTCCCAGAATGCACTTCTCCCCCCTCCAGAATGCACTTCTCTCCCCTCTAGAATGCACTTCTCTCCCCTCCAGAATGCACTTCTCTCCCTCCAGAATGCACTTCTCTCCCCTCCAGAATGCACTTCTCTCCCCTCCAGAATGCACTTCTCTCCCTCCAGAATGCACTTCTCTCCCCCCAGAATGCACTTCTCTCCCTCCAGAATGCACTTCTCTCCCTCCAGAATGCACTTCTCTCCCCTCCAGAATGCACTTCTCTCCCCTCCAGAATGTACTTCTCTCCCCTCCAGAATGCACTTCTCTCCCCCCCAGAATGCACTTCTCTCCCCCCAGAATGCACTTCTCTCCCTCCAGAATGTACTTCTCTCCCCTCCAGAATGCACTTCTCTCCCCCCCAGAATGCACTTCTCTCCCCCCCAGAATGCACTTCTCTCCCCTCCAGAATGCACTTCTCTCCCTCCCAGAATGCACTTCTCTCCCTCCCAGAATGCACTTCTCTCCCGCCAATTTGTGCACATTCATTGTTTCATAACTTCATTGTGTGAATGTTTTATATTTTTGTTGCCTTCTATTGTTTGTGCTAGAATAATTACAAGGTTATATTGAATACTCTTTTATGCTTTTATTATTATATAGAATAGGGATCTATTGTTACTTTCTCATCTGTGTCTGTGTGAACTGAGAAGAGCCTCAGAAGCTTTGGGTTGGCAACTGATTTACAAATGGCTTGGTGATAAGACCACATTCCATGAGTCTGTGTGTCCCTAACCTTAATAGTGACTCTGTACCGATACTCCACTGTATATAGTGGAGCTATTGTTATTTTACTGCTGCTATTTATTTACTTGTTCTTTTTTATTTCTTATTTCTTATTCATATTTTTTTGGTTAAACTACATTGTTGATTAAGGGCTTGTAAGTAAGCGTTTCACTGTAAGGTCTACTACACCTGTTGTATTCAGCATTTCACTGTAAGGTCTACTACACCTGTTGTATTCAGCATTTCACTGTGAGGTCTACTACACCTGTTGTATTCAGCATTTCACTGTGAGGTCTACTACACCTGTTGTATTCAGCATTTCACTGTAAGGTCTACTACACCTGTTGTATTCAGCATTTCACTGTGAGGTCTACTACACCTGTTGTATTCAGCATTTCACTGTAAGGTCTACTACACCTGTTGTATTCAGCATTTCACTGTGAGGTCTACTACACCTGTTGTATTCAGCATTTCACTGTGAGGTCTACTACACCTGTTGTATTCAGCATTTCACTGTAAGGTCTACTACACCTGTTGTATTCAGCATTTCACTGTAAGGTCTACTACACCTGTTGTATTCAGCATTTCACTGTGAGGTCTACTACACCTGTTGTATTCAGCATTTCACTGTGAGGTCTACTACACCTGTTGTATTCAGCATTTCACTGTAAGGTCTACTACACCTGTTGTATTCAGCATTTTACTGTGAGGTCTACTACACCTGTTGTATTCAGCATTTCACTGTAAGGTCTACTACACCTGTTGTATTCAGCATTTCACTGTGAGGTCTACTACACCTGTTGTATTCAGCATTTCACTGTAAGGTCTACTACACCTGTTGTATTCAGCATTTCACTGTGAGGTCTACTACACCTGTTGTATTCAGCATTTCACTGTGAGGTCTACTACACCTGTTGTATTCAGCATTTCACTGTGAGGTCTACTACACCTGTTATATTCAGCATTTCACTGTAAGGTCTACTACACCTGTTGTATTCAGCATTTCACTGTGAGGTCTACCTACACCTGTTGTATTCAGCATTTCACTGTGAGGTCTACTACACCTGTTGTATTCAGCATTTCACTGTGAGGTCTACTACACCTGTTGTATTCAGCATTTCACTGTGAGGTCTACTACACCTGTTGTATTCAGCATTTCACTGTAAGGTCTACTACACCTGTTGTATTCAGCATTTCACTGTGAGGTCTACTACACCTGTTGTATTCAGCATTTCACTGTGAGGTCTACTACACCTGTTGTATTCAGCATTTCACTGTGAGGTCTACTACACCTGTTGTATTCAGCATTTCACTGTGAGGTCTACTACACCTGTTGTATTCAGCATTTCACTGTGAGGTCTACACATTTGAGAAACAAGTTTTGGTTTATTTAATTCCATTCTACGAGTTCTGTCAATTTAGTCACTGTCTTTTGTTTGAAGAGCTCCTGTCAATGTTGATTTACCCATAGAAGTAGGCCTATAGGCTAGCTGGCCTGATTTACACATAGAAGTAGGCCTATAGGCTAGCTGGCCTGATTTACACATAGAAGTAGGCCTATAGGCTAGCTGGCCTGATTTACACATAGAAGTAGGCCTATAGGCTAGCCGGCCTGATTTACACATAGAATTAGGCCTATAGGCTAGCTGGCCTGATTTACACATAGAAGTAGGCCTATAGGCTAGCTGGCCTGATTTACACATAGAAGTAGGGCTATAGGCTAGCTGGCCTGATTTACACATAGAAGTAGGCCTATAGGCTAGCTGGCCTGATTTACCCATAGAAGTAGACCTATAGGCTAGCTGGCCTGATTTACACATAGAAGTAGGCCTATAGGCTAGCTGGCCTGATTTACACATAGAAGTAGGCCTATAGGCTAGCTGGCCTGATTTACACATAGAAGTAGGCCTATAGGCTAGCTGGCCTGATTTACACATAGAAGTAGACCTATAGGCTAGCTGGCCTGATTTACACATAGAAGTAGACCTATAGGCTAGCTGGCCTGATTTACACATAGAAGTAGGCCTATAGGCTAACAGGGCCTTTTTTACACATAGAAGTAGACCTATAGGCTAGCTGGCCTGATTTACACATAGAAGTGGGCCTATAGGCTAGCTGGCCTGATTTACACATAGAATTAGGCCTATAGGCTAGCTGGCCTGATTTACACATAGAAGTAGGCCTATAGGCTAGCTGGCTTACGGGCAAATGTAGACATATAAATGTGCCCATTTTGGGGATCTGATAGTATTTCTGATTGGCTTAAAGCACCACCAATAATGACCTGTGGAGCTTCTCAAAGTAATGTTTTCTTCACCTCAAACATCAAGCAAACAAAGTCTGTCTTTACATCACATTGAGAATGACAATAGTTCCTCAATGTATTGGAAAATTCTGTCCAGCTCTCTCCCTGTCGATAACCACTCAGCGTGAAAGGGAAAAATATCATGCTCTGATCCAGTGGAAACGTCATAAAATAGGTCTACCTGATTACTTCTTATCAGTGCTTGACTTGGACTGAAACAGGTTCCAGAACTCATTTTGGGTACTGGTACTGTTTATATTTAGGTGCAGGAGCTCCACAATACTTTTGAGCTCATATTCTATAAGAGGAACAGGAGCTCAATCAGTAGAACATTTGAGGTGCCGGTACACTGCTCCGGTGAGCTCCTGCCCAAGTCAAGCACTGCTTCTTATCCCTTGCTCAAATAGCCTACAGCTGCTGTGTCTGTCCCAAGCTCACTGGCACAGGAAACTGAGGACCCAGAATATTTTATACAATTTTGCAAGTTTGCTAGCACATGCTTAAGGCTAAAGTTAATAGTTGATAAAAAATAAAAATGATTCAAGTTTGTTGCAGACAGGCAATGTGTAGCCAATGTGATTTTATTAAATATTTATTTTTATCAGGCTGCAATGTTTTTATTTGTTGGCTTTATGTAGGCTATTTTAACATAGTTGGCCAACGGCAATATAAGTTACTTCTTAGGTTTGTATCATTTTCATTTATATTTAGATTGAATTTTGATTAACTACATGACAATTATTTTAAGATATGAAGACATTATAAATTAAATAAAACTGTTTAAAAAAAAAATGTGCAAATGAAAACCGTAACTGTCATGCCGATCGGTTTAAATGGTAAGATAAATTGTCTTTCAACATGAGAAAGGTTTCCGACTCCTCATGTAGCCTATTAGCAGCAACTTCAGGAGAGTAATGGCAGAATGTGAGAAAGCCAGCAGGAGCATGAGGAGAATAGTTGGGTCAGGTTATTTTTTTCTTCTTCTGGTTATCTAGATCTCTGGCGCCCTCTTTAGGCTTTTGTCTTATTTCATTCAATCGTAAGCTTAATGCATCAGACAAGCTCAGTACATGTAGTTGATATTATTAACCAATAGGGTGTGTCTATATATGGGAAAATACACGTTTAAAAATGTCCAGCAATTGATTGGTCGAAAGAACAGACGACTTTCGTGTTGACCAAGATTTTTTTGGGTCGGGGACAGCCCTACAACACACTCAACACACACACACACACACACACACACACACACACACACACACACACACACACACACACACACACACAGAGCTTCAATTCAGCACTGGGAATAAAGACAGTTTCAAAGAAAGTTTTGAAACATCAGAGTTCATATCCACTGTGGACTAATTAGGAGTCAACAGGTTATAGTGTTTACTAACAACTATTGTGGTTGTATATCAGTGTATAGTGTGTACTAACGACTACTGTGGCAGTATATCAGTGTATAGTGTTTACTAACAACTACTGTGGCAGTATATCAGTGTATAGTGTTTACTAACAACTACTGTGGTTGTATATCAGTGTATAGCGTGTACTAACGACTACTGTGGCAGTATATCAGTGTATAGCGTGTACTAACGACTACTGTGGCAGTATATCAGTGTATAGTGTGTACTAATGACTACTGTGGCTGTATATCAGGGTATAGTGTGTACTAACAACTATTGTGGTTGTATAGTGTGTACTAACGACTTCTGTGGTTGTATATCAGGGTAGAGTGTGTACTAACGACTACTGTGGCTGTATATCAGTGTATAGTGTGTACTAACGACAACTGTGCATGTATATCTATGTATAGTGTGTACTAATGACTACTATGCGTGCATATCTGTAGTACTGACGGTGCAGTCCTCAGAGCAGGAGGCGATGCAGTGGTCATCAAAGGGATTCCACTTGACATCCAACACCCTGGCACTGTGACCACACACCCTGGGGTGGTGGGGGTCTACTTTACCAGTCTGGAGAGAACGAGGAGGTAAGGAAGAAGGAGAAGAAGAGAGCCAGGAGAAGGAAGAGGTGGTGAGGAAGAGGGGGGGATACAAATAATGCTTAAAAAGAGATCAGGATAGTGAACGTACAACATGATGTATAATGCATTCACTAGGCTTGTCAAGCAATAATTTAACATACACACGACTAAAGCAGACCAGTAAAAATCATCTGACAGCAGGAAGAGGACGTGGCGTAACTAGGAAATTACGTAAACAGGAAGTGAGGTCACTCAGTAACTTGGGAGAGGCTATGCCAAAGATGATGGATATACAGACAAGATGTATGTCTCTCCGCCCTAACAAAGGAATGGGAGTTGTTGTCCACAAAGCGGTACGGCGGGCTGTCCAGCTTAAACCTATCCTTTCTTTGGATTGGTGGATACATCTCAATATTGTAATCCTTTTTTAAATATTCGATTAGGGTTCTTGGAGGGAAGTATCTAGCTCGTGTAGCCAATATCAGTCGAGTAAGGAGAGGGAAGTAGCTAGCTAGTGTAGCTATTATCAGGCCAGTAAGGAGAGGGAAGTAGCTAGCTAGTGTAGCTATTATCAGGCCAGTAAGGAGAGGGAAGTAGCTAGCTAGTGTAGCTATTATCAGGCCAGTAAGGAGAGGGAAGTAGCTTGCTAGTGTAGCTAATATCAGGCCAGTAAGGAGAGGGAAGTAGCTAGCTAGTGTAGCTAATATCAGTCGAGTAAGGAGAGGGAAGTAGCTTGCTAGTGTAGCTATTATCAGGCCAGTAAGGAGAGGGAAGTAGCTTGCTAGTGTAGCTATTATCAGGCCAGTAAGGAGAGGGAAGTAGCTTGCTAGTGTAGCTATTATCAGGCCAGTAAGGAGAGGGAAGTAGCTTGCTAGTGTAGCTATTATCAGGCCAGTAAGGAGAGGGAAGTAGCTTGCTAGTGTAGCTATTATCAGGCCAGTAAGGAGAGGGAAGTAGCTAGCTAGTGTAGCTATTATCAGGCCAGTAAGGAGAGGGAAGTAGCTTGCTAGTGTAGCTATTATCAGGCCAGTAAGGAGAGGGAAGTAGCTAGCTAGTGTAGCTATTATCAGGCCAGTAAGGAGAGGGAAGTAGCTAGCTAGTGTAGCCATTATCAGGCCAGTAAGGAGAGGGAAGTAGCTTGCTAGTGTAGCTATTATCAGGCCAGTAAGGAGAGGGAAGTAGCTAGCTAGTGTAGCTATTATCAGGCCAGTAAGGAGAGGGAAGTAGCTAGCTAGTGTAGCTATTATCAGGCCAGTAAGGAGAGGGAAGTAGCTAGCTAGTGTAGCTATTATCAGGCCAGTAAGGAGAGGGAAGTAGCTAGCTAGTGTAGCTATTATCAGGCCAGTAAGGAGAGGGAAGTAGCTAGCTAGTGTAGCTATTATCAGGCCAGTAAGGAGAGGGAAGTAGCTAGCTAGTGTAGCTATTATCAGGCCAGTAAGGAGAGGGAAGTAGCTTGCTAGTGTAGCTATTATCAGGCCAGTAAGGAGAGGGAAGTAGCTTGCTAGTGTAGCTATTATCAGGCCAGTAAGGAGAGGGAAGTAGCTTGCTAGTGTAGCTATTATCAGGCCAGTAAGGAGAGGGAAGTAGCTTGCTAGTGTAGCTATTATCAGGCCAGTAAGGAGAGGGAAGTAGCTAGCTAGTGTAGCTATTATCAGGCCAGTAAGGAGAGGGAAGTAGCTAGCTAGTGTAGCTATTATCAGGCCAGTAAGGAGAGGGAAGTAGCTTGCTAGTGTAGCTATTATCAGGCCAGTAAGGAGAGGGAAGTAGCTTGCTAGTGTAGCTATTATCAGGCCAGTAAGGAGAGGGAAGTAGCTAGCTAGTGTAGCTATTATCAGGCCAGTAAGGAGAGGGAAGTAGCTTGCTAGTGTAGCTATTATCAGGCCAGTAAGGAGAGGGAAGTAGCTAGCTAGTGTAGCTATTATCAGGCCAGTAAGGAGAGGGAAGTAGCTAGCTAGTGTAGCTATTATCAGGCCAGTAAGGAGAGGGAAGTAGCTAGCTAGTGTAGCTATTATCAGACCAGTAAGGAGAGGGAAGTAGCTAGCTAGTGTAGCTATTATCAGGCCAGTAAGGAGAGGGAAGTAGCTAGTGTAAGAAATTGAAATAGAGACTGGAAACTAGCAATAACTACACTTCAACATAAGCCATATATTATACAAAAACACACATACTCCTCATTTCTCTTGGACATATGCTGGACTTAAGACACCAACTATAGACACACATAATTCCCCTCCCCCATAATAACCACAGACACACCCAACCCATGGTTGGACCTCAGGACAAAGAACTCTCAGGAACCAATGGAACGTGGACACCAGGCCTGATCAGGACTACCCAAGACCCAGATCGACCAATCGGAAGGCCGGACTCGCAGATCTACCTACTTTGCTTGTTGTCTGTATAGTACTGAACAATTCTGGAAACTCTCTCTTTTCCTGACGACCCCATACGGATCAGATAGAAAGAGCCGTGCTGCACGCTTTGCATAATATTTTTACACTTGAATAAACCTGCCTTATTATAAAATTATCCACCTCGTCCTATGTCTCCACTTGGTCTCCTGTCTCAAGTAAAACGAATTATTAACACTAGCTAGTGTAGCTATTATCAGGCCAGTAAGGAGAGGGAAGTAGCTAGTGTAGCTATTATCAGGCCAGTAAGGAGAGGGAAGTAGCTAGCTAGTGTAGCTATTATCAGGCCAGTAAGGAGAGGGAAGTAGCTAGCTAGTGTAGCTATTATCAGGCCAGTAAGGAGAGGGAAGTAGCTAGCTAGTGTAGCTATTATCAGGCCAGTAAGGAGAGGGAAGTAGCTAGCTAGTGTAGCTATTATCAGACCAGTAAGGAGAGGGAAGTAGCTAGCTAGTGTAGCTATTATCAGGCCAGTAAGGAGAGGGAAGTAGCTAGCTGGTGTAGCTAATATCAGGCCAGGGTGACAGGCTTTTGTAGTCCAATAAAAACGGAATGATTCTTAACAATCTCACGAATTCAGCAGACAAGTTTTAAAATCTTGAAGAAGTTTCTAGCCACAACCATAAAGTAAACTGGCTGGGCAGGGCTCATAAGGATGAACCGAATCCGTTTGTCGATCCCCACTCAACTCTCGCTGTGTTAACATGCATAATCATTTTTTAGGGGCACCGAACGTGTCCGTATAGCCTCTCTCCGGTAACGTACGTGATGGATGGAGAGGACCAAGAAAGCACCGCCCCCGGAGCATTCCGTTACTATGGCAATGAAGAGTGGGTTGACGGAGCAGTAGTGGTTGTCATGGACGCTGTGTGTGATCGGGATTCCGTGGTAACCGTGGTCTTTGGTGGAGGCCTTACCGTAGACGTGACGGAATTTAGAACTACGGTACGGAGGGCACCATGACATCTAAGAAGAGGAGGAAGATTACAATGTTATTGATGATGATTATATGTGAACAGGTGGATACACACAGGTGGTTCGGCTTGTGGGTGTTCCTCATATGCACTGCTATTGAGAGATCCAGTTGGACAACACAGTGGGGAGAAAGAGAGAGAGAGAGACAGAGACAGAGACAGAGAGAGAGAGAGAGAGAGAGAGTGAGCGAGTGAGCGAGTGAGTGAGTGAGAGAGAGTGAGACAGAGGCAGAGACAGAGACACAGAGAGAGAGACAGAGACACAGTGAGAGAGAGCGAGAGAGAGAGACAGAGACACAGTGAGAGAGAGAGTGAGAGAGAGAGAGAGAGAGTGAGAGAGAGTGAGAGAGAGTGAGAGAGAGTGAGAGCGGAGAGAGACAGAGACACAGTGAGAGAGAGAGTGAGAGAGTGAGAGAGAGAGAGAGAGAGAGAGAGAGAGAGAGAGAGAGAAAGAGGTTACTCCTCATGTTTTTCCTGTCCATATCGTCTTCCTATAATAAGACTAAGAATAGACTAACCTTTCTATCGTCCTATTGACTTCTCTCATACATAATGCATCGTTTTCCTCCTGGTTTACTGTGTGTTCTTAGTGAATCTTTAATCCGTAACACCCTCTCCCGTTGCCTGCCTGGGATAACAAACAATGGCACACACGACCTTTGACGTTTGATCTTTAGGGAGGACAATAGAGTCGACAGTGTAAAAAGTAATGGAAGCAACATACCAACAACTAGTATTACCTCTAAGCAGGAATGGAAATTAAGCTAGCCAGCCAGCTGGCTAGTACTTTTCAGACTGGGCTAGTAGAAAATATGCCAGACTAGCTCTGTGGCTAATTATGTCTTTTCAAGTACCGCATCGCACGGAGTTTGGACCTAATGTTTCCTGGGCTAGTGGAAATCACAGTCTATTAGCCCGGCTGGCCAGTGCCCAAAATCCTTAAGTTCCATCAATGTCTCTAAGAGTAGATGTAGCCTAAGACTGTGTTAGTCCACTGAGCTAAATAAAGCCTAGAGGGTTCTGAGGCAAGATAAGAGTGTTGGGGTCACCAGTAGGTTTGACCTCTCACTCACTAACTCAACTGCACAGCAGGTTACTCATAAAACCACAAAACAGTGTTATATACAGCGGCTTTACAAAGTGTTCACACTCCTTTACCGTTTCCTCATGTTGTTGTTGTTACAGTCTGAATTTAAAATGGATTACATATTTATTTATTTTAATCATCACTGACCTACACACAATACCACACCACATGATGTCAAAGTCAAATTATGTTTTGGGATTTTTTTTAAACAAATTTATGAAAAATTTAAATCTGAAATGTCTTGTGTCAGTAAGTTTTCAACTCCTTTGTTATGGCAAGACTACATTTTATTTCTTTCTTTTATTTTAACTAAATAAATTAATTAGTAAAAAATGTGTTTTAATTCATAAGAAAAAAAGTCACATAATAAAGTTGCATGGACTCATGTTTAATAACCATGATTTTAGAAAGACGACCTCATCTCTGTACCCCAACACATACAGATAACTGTAAGGTCCCTCAGTAGAGCAGTGAATGGCAAACACAGATTCAACCACAAAGACCAGGGAGGTTTTCCAATGCTTCACAAAGAAGGGCATCTATTGGTAGATGGGTAAAAACATTTTAAAAAAGCAGACATTATTTCATATATTTTATTTAATCCATTATGATTTCAGGCTGTAACACAACAAAATGTGGAATAAGTCAATGGATTTGAATACTTTCTGAACGCACTGTATATATAGTATTGTAGCACCCAATATGCCCTGGAATTGTAACAATGTAATAATATACGCCAATTTATCCAAAGCGACATGCATGCATTTCTTACATATGGGTGATACCGGGAATCAAACCCACTCTCTTGGAGCTGCATTGCTCTACCGACTGAGCTACGGAAGACCACGCGTCAACTTAGCCTGACTACGGAAGTCCACGCGTCAACTTAGCCTGACTACGGAAGACCACGCGTCAATTTAGCCTGACTATGGAAGACCACGCGTCAATTTAGCCTGATTATGGAGGACCACGCGTCAATTTAGCCTGAATACGGAGGACCACGCGTCAACATAGCCTGACTAGTATCAATAAGGTGTCACCTGTTCGCTTTTCTGTTCAACCATGAGACAGTAGCATACGCTTTGAAAAAACATCAACAAGTGTTCAAAATGAGTTTAAGAAGCCACCGCCATAAGCATGTCTGCTGCTTGGTCTTACCTTTGAGACGGTCCTACATCCAGAGCCTCCGATACAATAATCACCTTACAGCATCTCATAGACTAACGGACGCGCTCTCTCTCTCTCTCTGCGTGTGTGTGTTTTCTGGCTGAGCACTGTCTTAAGTCATTGGGTCGGCCGGGCGGAGGTTTTGTATCGCTGCGGTCATGCATAAATAACACCGCAGGCTACAATACAGGCACATTACTTCACAGGTCGTTGTTTGATAACTATGATATAATTTCATAACAATAGTCAGTCACACTACTATTATAAACAGCATAACATAACCACTCATTCTACCAAAAGCTAGCTAGTGCCTTCACAAATTATTCATACCTTTTGACTTACCCCACATTTTGTTATTACAGCCTGAATTACATTTGATTAAATTGATGTCCCACCCATCTACACACAATACCCCATAATGACGAAGTGAAAACATGTTTAGACATTTTGGTACATTTATTGAACATGAAATACAGAAATGTCTCATTTAGATGAGTATTCACACCCCCTTAGTCAATACATGTTAGAATCCCCTTTAGCAGCAAATACAGCTGTGGGTCTTTCTGGGTTGTACAATATTTGCACATTATTTTTCAGTAAATTCTTCCAAGCTCTGTCAAATTGGTTGTTGATCATCGCTAGACAACCATTTAAGTCTTGCCATAGATCTTCTTTTTTTTTCACACAAATTTCGTGATATCCAGTATTGTCCCATCGCTGCAACTCCCCTACGGACTCGGGAGAGGCTAAGATCGAGAGCCATGTGTCCTCTGAAACACGACCCTGCCAAGCCTCACTGCTTCTTGACACACTGCTCGCTTAACCTGGAAGACAGCAGCACCAATGTGTCGGGGGAAACACTGTCCAGCTGGTGACCTGGGGTCAGCTTGCAGGCGCCAGGGCCCGCCACAAGGAGTCGCTAGAGGACGATGGGACAAGGACAATGCGACAGGCCAACTGCTCCCCTAGCCCGGACGACCGTGGGCTAATTGTGCGCCGCCTCATGGGTCTCCCAGTCACGGCCGGCTGTGACACAGCCTAGGATCGAACCCGGGTCTGTAGTGACGCCTCAAGCACTGCGACTCAGTGCCTTAGGCCACTGCTTCATTCGGGAGGCCCAAGCCAATTTCAGTCAAAACTGTAACTAGGCAACTCGGGAATATTCAGTGTGGTCTTGGTAAGCAACTCCAGTGTAGATTTGGCCTTTTGTTTTAGGTTATTGTGCTGCTGAAAGGTGAATTCATCTCCCAGTGTCTGGTGGGAAGCAGACTGAACCATGTTTTCCTCTAGGATTTTGCCTGTGCTTAAAGCTGTATTCCGTTTCTTTTTATCCTAACAAACCTATTGCCGATGACAAGCATACCCATAACATGATGCAGCCACCACCATACTTGAAATTATGAAGAGTGGCACTCAGTGATGTGTTGTGTTGGATTTGCACCAGACATAACGCTTTTATTGAGGATATAAAGTTGATTTCTTTGCCACATTTTTTGTAGTATTACTTTACTGCCTTATTGCAAACAGGATGCACGTTTTGGAATATTTTTTATTCTGTACAGGCTTCCTTCTTTTCACTCTGTCATTTAGGTTAGTATTGTGAAGTAACTACAATGTTGTTGATCCATCCTCAGTTCTCTCCTGTCACAGCCATTAAACTCTGGAACTGTTCTAAAGTCATCATTGGCTTCATGGTGAAATCCCTGAGTGGTTTCCTTCCTCTCCACCAACTGAGTTAGGAAGGATGCCTGTATCTTTGTAGTGACTGGGTGTATTGATACACCATCCAATGTGTAATTAATACCATTCTCAAAGGGATATTCAATGACTGCTTTTTTTATTTTGACCCATCTACCAATAGGTGCCCTTCATTGCGAGGCATTGGAAAACCTCCCTGATCTTTGTGCTTGAATCTGTGTTTGAAATGCACTGCTCGACTGAGGGACCTTACAGATAATTATATGTGTGGGATACAGAGATGAGGAAGTCATTCAAAAATCATGTTAAGCACTATTATTAGTCTATGCAACTTGTGACTAAGCACATTTTATTTCCTGAACTTATTTAGGCTTGCCATAACAAAGGGGTAGAATACTTATTGACTGAAGACATTTCAGATTTTCATTTTTTTTTTTTTACATTTCTAAAACTAAGTATCTATCTGGAGTCTGGAACACCTTGTCTGGAGTCTGGAACACCTTGTCTGGAGTCTGGAACACCTTGTCTGGAGTCTGGAACACCTTGTCTGGAGTCTGGAACACCTTGTCTGGAGTCTGGAACATCTATCTAAATCTAGGTATCTATCTGGAGTCTGGAACACCTTGTCTGGAGTCTGGAACATCTTGCCTGGAGTCTGGAACACCTTGTCTGGAGTCTGGAACACCTTGTCTGGAGTCTGGAACACCGTTCCTGGAGTCTGGAACACCTTGTCTGGAGTCTGGAACATCTATCTAAATCTAGGTATCTATCTGGAGTCTGGAACATCTATCTAAAACTAGGTATCTATCTGGAGTCTGGAACACCTTGTCTGGAGTCTGGAACATCTATCTAAAACTAGGTATCTATCTGGAGTCTGGAACACCTTGTCTGGAGTCTGGAACATCTATCTTAAACTAGGTATCTATCTGGAGTCTGGAACACCTTGTCTGGAGTCTGGAACATCTATCTAAAACTAGGTATCTATCTGGAGTCTGGAACACCTTGTCTGGAGTCTGGAACATCTATCTAAAACTAGGTATCTATCTGGAGTCTGGAACACCTTGTCTGGAGTCTGGAACATCTATCTAAAACTAGGTATCTATCTGGAGTCTGGAACACCGTGCCTGGAGTCTGGAACATCTAAAACTAGGTATCTATCTGGAGTCTGGAACACCTTGTCTGGAGTCTGGAACATCTATCTAAAACTAGGTATCTATCTGGAGTCTGGAACACCGTGCCTGGAGTCTGGAACATCTATCTAAAACTAGGTATCTATCTGGAGTCTGGAACACCTTGTCTGGAGTCTGGAACATCTATCTAAAACTAGGTATCTATCTGGAGTCTGGAACACCTTGTCTGGAGTCTGGAACATCTATCCAAAACTAGGTATCTATCTGGAGTCTGGAACACCGTGCCTGGAGTCTGGAACATCTATCTAAATCTACGTATCTATCTGGAGTCTGGAACACCTTGTCTGGAGTCTGGAACATCTATCCAAAACTAGGTATCTATCTGGAGTCTGGAACATCTATCTAAAACTAGGTATCTATCTGGAGTCTGGAACATCTATCTAAAACTAGGTATCTATCTGGAGTCTGGAACACCGTGCCTGGAGTCTGGAACATCTATCTGGAGTCTGGAACATCTATCTAAAACTAGGTATCTATCTGGAGTCTGGAACATCTATCTAAATCTAGGTATCTATCTGGAGTCTGGAACACAGTGCCTGGAGTCTGGAACATCTATCTAAATCTAGGTATCTATCTGGAGTCTGGAACACCTTGTCTGGAGTCTGGAACATCTATCTAAAACTAGGTATCTATCTGGAGTCTGGAACACCGTGCCTGGAGTCTGGAACATCTATCTAAAACTAGGTATCTATCTGGAGTCTGGAACACCTTGTCTGGAGTCTGGAACATCTATCTAAAACTAGGTATCTATCTGGAGTCTGGAACACCGTGCCTGGAGTCTGAAACATCTATCTAAAACTAGGTATCTATCTGGAGTCTGGAACACCTTGTCTGGAGTCTGGAACATCTATCTTAAACTAGGTATCTATCTGGAGTCTGGAACACCTTGTCTGGAGTCTGGAACATCTATCCAAAACTAGGTATCTATCTGGAGTCTGGAACACCGTGTCTGGAGTCTGGAACACCGTGCCTGGAGTCTGGAACACCGTGCCTGGAGTCTGGAACATCTATCTAAAACTAGGTATCTATCTGGAGTCTGGAACACCTTGTCTGGAGTCTGGAACATCTATCTAAAACTAGGTATCTATCTGGAGTCTGGAACACCTTGTCTGGAGTCTGGAACATCTATCTTAAACTAGGTATCTATCTGGAGTCTGGAACACCTTGTCTGGAGTCTGGAACATCTATCTAAAACTAGGTATCTATCTGGAGTCTGGAACACCTTGTCTGGAGTCTGGAACATCTATCCAAAACTAGGTATCTATCTGGAGTCTGGAACACCGTGCCTGGAGTCTGGAACATCTATCTAAATCTACGTATCTATCTGGAGTCTGGAACACCTTGTCTGGAGTCTGGAACATCTATCCAAAACTAGGTATCTATCTGGAGTCTGGAACATCTATCTAAAACTAGGTATCTATCTGGAGTCTGGAACATCTATCTAAAACTAGGTATCTATCTGGAGTCTGGAACACCGTGCCTGGAGTCTGGAACATCTATCTGGAGTCTGGAGCATCTATCTAAAACTAGGTATCTATCTGGAGTCTGGAACATCTATCTAAATCTAGGTATCTATCTGGAGTCTGGAACACAGTGCCTGGAGTCTGGAACATCTATCTAAATCTAGGTATCTATCTGGAGTCTGGAACATCTATCTAAATCTAGGTATCTATCTGGAGTCTGGAACACCGTGCCTGGAGTCTGGAACATCTATCTAAATCTAGGTATCTATCTGGAGTCTGGAACATCTATCTAAATCTAGGTATCTATCTGGAGTCTGGAACACAGTGCCTGGAGTCTGGAACATCTATCTAAATCTAGGTATCTATCTGGAGTCTGGAACATCTATCTAAATCTAGGTATCTATCTGGAGTCTGGAACACCTTGTCTGGAGTCTGGAACACCTTGTCTGGAGTCTGGAACACCGTTTCTGGAGTCTGGAACACCTTGTCTGGAGTCTGGAACATCTATCTAAATCTAGGTATCTATCTGGAGTCTGGAACATCTATCTAAAACTAGGTATCTATCTGGAGTCTGGAACACCTTGTCTGGAGTCTGGAACATCTATCTAAAACTAGGTATCTATCTGGAGTCTGGAACACCTTGTCTGGAGTCTGGAACATCTATCTTAAACTAGGTATCTATCTGGAGTCTGGAACACCTTGTCTGGAGTCTGGAACATCTATCTAAAACTAGGTATCTATCTGGAGTCTGGAACACCTTGTCTGGAGTCTGGAACATCTATCTAAAACTAGGTATCTATCTGGAGTCTGGAACACCGTGCCTGGAGTCTGGAACATCTATCTAAAACTAGGTATCTATCTGGAGTCTGGAACACCTTGTCTGGAGTCTGGAACATCTATCTAAAACTAGGTATCTATCTGGAGTCTGGAACACCGTGCCTGGAGTCTGGAACATCTATCTAAAACTAGGTATCTATCTGGAGTCTGGAACACCTTGTCTGGAGTCTGGAACATCTATCTAAAACTAGGTATCTATCTGGAGTCTGGAACACCTTGTCTGGAGTCTGGAACATCTATCTTAAACTAGGTATCTATCTGGAGTCTGGAACACCGTGCCTGGAGTCTGGAACATCTATCTAAATCTAGGTATCTATCTGGAGTCTGGAACACCTTGTCTGGAGTCTGGAACATCTATCCAAAACTAGGTATCTATCTGGAGTCTGGAACATCTATCTAAAACTAGGTATCTATCTGGAGTCTGGAACATCTATCTAAAACTACGTATCTATCTGGAGTCTGGAACACCGTGCCTGGAGTCTGGAACATCTATCTGGAGTCTGGAACATCTATCTAAAACTAGGTATCTATCTGGAGTCTGGAACATCTATCTAAATCTAGGTATCTATCTGGAGTCTGGAACACAGTGCCTGGAGTCTGGAACATCTATCTAAATCTAGGTATCTATCTGGAGTCTGGAACACCTTGTCTGGAGTCTGGAACATCTATCTAAAACTAGGTATCTATCTGGAGTCTGGAACACCTTGTCTGGAGTCTGGAACATCTATCTAAAACTAGGTATCTATCTGGAGTCTGGAACACCTTGTCTGGAGTCTGGAACATCTATCTAAAACTAGGTATCTATCTGAAGTCTGGAACACCTTGTCTGGAGTCTGGAACATCTATCTAAAACTAGGTATCTATCTGGATTCTGGAACACCGTGCCTGGAGTCTGGAACATCTATCTAAAACTAGGTATCTATCTGGAGTCTGGAACACCTTGTCTGGAGTCTGGAACATCTATCTTAAACTAGGTATCTATCTGGAGTCTGGAACACCTTGTCTGGAGTCTGGAACATCTATCCAAAACTAGGTATCTATCTGGAGTCTGGAACATCTATCTAAATCTAGGTATCTATCTGGAGTCTGGAACACCTTGTCTGGAGTCTGGAACATCTTGCCTGGAGTCTGGAACACCTTGTCTGGAGTCTGGAACACCTTGTCTGGAGTCTGAAACACCGTTCCTGGAGTCTGGAACACCTTGTCTGGAGTCTGGAACATCTATCTAAATCTAGGTATCTATCTGGAGTCTGGAACATCTATCTAAAACTAGGTATCTATCTGGAGTCTGGAACACCTTGTCTGGAGTCTGGAACATCTATCTTAAACTAGGTATCTATCTGGAGTCTGGAACACCTTGTCTGGAGTCTGGAACATCTATCCAAAACTAGGTATCTATCTGGAGTCTGGAACACCGTGCCTGGAGTCTGGAACACCGTGCCTGGAGTCTGGAACACCGTGCCTGGAGTCTGGAACATCTATCTAAAACTAGGTATCTATCTGGAGTCTGGAACACCTTGTCTGGAGTCTGGAACATCTATCTAAAACTAGGTATCTATCTGGAGTCTGGAACACCTTGTCTGGAGTCTGGAACATCTATCTAAATCTACGTATCTATCTGGAGTCTGGAACACCTTTTCTGGAGTCTGGAACATCTATCCAAAACTAGGTATCTATCTGGAGTCTGGAACATCTATCTAAAACTAGGTATCTATCTGGAGTCTGGAACATCTATCTAAAACTAGGTATCTATCTGGAGTCTGGAACACCGTGCCTGGAGTCTGGAACATCTATCTGGAGTCTGGAACATCTATCTAAAACTAGGTATCTATCTGGAGTCTGGAACACCTTGTCTGGAGTCTGGAACATCTATCTAAAACTAGGTATCTATCTGGAGTCTGGAACACCTTGTCTGGAGTCTGGAACATCTATCTAAAACTAGGTATCTATCTGGAGTCTGGAACACCGTGCCTGGAGTCTGGAACACCTTGCCTGGAGTCTGGAACATCTATCTAAAACTAGGTATCTATCTGGAGTCTGGAACACCTTGTCTGGAGTCTGGAACATCTATCTAAAACTAGGTATCTATCTGGAGTCTGGAACACCTTGTCTGGAGTCTGGAACATCTATCTAAAACTAGGTATCTATCTGGAGTCTGGAACACCTTGTCTGGAGTCTGGAACATCTATCTTAAACTAGGTATCTATCTGGAGTCTGGAACACCGTGCCTGGAGTCTGGAACATCTATCTAAATCTAGGTATCTATCTGGAGTCTGGAACACCTTGTCTGGAGTCTGGAACATCTATCCAAAACTAGGTATCTATCTGGAGTCTGGAACATCTATCTAAAACTAGGTATCTATCTGGAGTCTGGAACATCTATCTAAAACTACGTATCTATCTGGAGTCTGGAACACCGTGCCTGGAGTCTGGAACATCTATCTGGAGTCTGGAACATCTATCTAAAACTAGGTATCTATCTGGAGTCTGGAACATCTATCTAAATCTAGGTATCTATCTGGAGTCTGGAACACAGTGCCTGGAGTCTGGAACATCTATCTAAATCTAGGTATCTATCTGGAGTCTGGAACACCTTGTCTGGAGTCTGGAACATCTATCTAAAACTAGGTATCTATCTGGAGTCTGGAACACCTTGTCTGGAGTCTGGAACATCTATCTAAAACTAGGTATCTATCTGGAGTCTGGAACACCTTGTCTGGAGTCTGGAACATCTATCTAAAACTAGGTATCTATCTGGAGTCTGGAACACCTTGTCTGGAGTCTGGAACATCTATCTAAAACTAGGTATCTATCTGGAGTCTGGAACACCGTGCCTGGAGTCTGGAACATCTATCTAAAACTAGGTATCTATCTGGAGTCTGGAACACCTTGTCTGGAGTCTGGAACATCTATCTTAAACTAGGTATCTATCTGGAGTCTGGAACACCTTGTCTGGAGTCTGGAACATCTATCCAAAACTAGGTATCTATCTGGAGTCTGGAACATCTATCTAAATCTAGGTCTCTATCTGGAGTCTGGAACACCTTGTCTGGAGTCTGGAACATCTTGCCTGGAGTCTGGAACACCTTGTCTGGAGTCTGGAACACCTTGTCTGGAGTCTGGAACACCTTGTCTGGAGTCTGGAACACCTTGTCTGGAGTCTGGAACATCTATCTAAATCTAGGTATCTATCTGGAGTCTGGAACATCTATCTAAAACTAGGTATCTATCTGGAGTCTGGAACACCTTGTCTGGAGTCTGGAACATCTATCTTAAACTAGGTATCTATCTGGAGTCTGGAACACCTTGTCTGGAGTCTGGAACATCTATCCAAAACTAGGTATCTATCTGGAGTCTGGAACACCGTGCCTGGAGTCTGGAACACCGTGCCTGGAGTCTGGAACACCGTGCCTGGAGTCTGGAACATCTATCTAAAACTAGGTATCTATCTGGAGTCTGGAACACCTTGTCTGGAGTCTGGAACATCTATCTAAAACTAGGTATCTATCTGGAGTCTGGAACACCTTGTCTGGAGTCTGGAACATCTATCTAAATCTACGTATCTATCTGGAGTCTGGAACACCTTGTCTGGAGTCTGGAACATCTATCCAAAACTAGGTATCTATCTGGAGTCTGGAACATCTATCTAAAACTAGGTATCTATCTGGAGTCTGGAACATCTATCTAAAACTAGGTATCTATCTGGAGTCTGGAACACCGTGCCTGGAGTCTGGAACATCTATCTGGAGTCTGGAACATCTATCTAAAACTAGGTATCTATCTGGAGTCTGGAACACCTTGTCTGGAGTCTGGAACATCTATCTAAAACTAGGTATCTATCTGGAGTCTGGAACACCTTGTCTGGAGTCTGGAACATCTATCTAAAACTAGGTATCTATCTGGAGTCTGGAACACCGTGCCTGGAGTCTGGAACACCTTGCCTGGAGTCTGGAACATCTATCTAAAACTAGGTATCTATCTGGAGTCTGGAACACCTTGTCTGGAGTCTGGAACATCTATCTAAAACTAGGTATCTATCTGGAGTCTGGAACACCGTGCCTGGAGTCTGGAACATCTATCTAAAACTAGGTATCTATCTGGAGTCTGGAACACCTTGTCTGGAGTCTGGAACATCTATCTAAAACTAGGTATCTATCTGGAGTCTGGAACACCTTGTCTGGAGTCTGGAACATCTATCCAAAACTAGGTATCTATCTGGAGTCTGGAACACCGTGCCTGGAGTCTGGAACATCTATCTGGAGTCTGGAACACCTTGTCTGGAGTCTGGAACATCTATCCAAAACTAGGTATCTATCTGGAGTCTGGAACATCTATCTAAAACTAGGTATCTATCTGGAGTCTGGAACATCTATCTAAAACTAGGTATCTATCTGGAGTCTGGAACACCGTGCCTGGAGTCTGGAACATCTATCTGGAGTCTGGAACATCTATCTAAATCTAGGTATCTATCTGGAGTCTGGAACACAGTGCCTGGAGTCTGGAACATCTATCTAAATCTAGGTATCTATCTGGAGTCTGGAACATCTATCTAAATCTAGGTATCTATCTGGAGTCTGGAACACCTTGTCTGGAGTCTGGAACATCTATCTAAAACTAGGTATCTATCTGGAGTCTGGAACACCTTGTCTGGAGTCTGGAACATCTATCTAAAACTAGGTATCTATCTGGAGTCTGGAACACCTTGTCTGGAGTCTGGAACATCTATCTAAAACTAGGTATCTATCTGGAGTCTGGAACACCGTGCCTGGAGTCTGGAACATCTATCTAAAACTAGGTATCTATCTGGAGTCTGGAACACCTTGTCTGGAGTCTGGAACATCTATCTAAAACTAGGTATCTATCTGGAGTCTGGAACACCGTGCCTGGAGTCTGGAACATCTATCTAAATCTAGGTATCTATCTGGAGTCTGGAACATCTATCTAAATCTAGGTATCTATCTGGAGTCTGGAACACCTTGTCTGGAGTCTGGAACATCTTGCCTGGAGTCTGGAACACCTTGTCTGGAGTCTGGAACACCTTGTCTGGAGTCTGGAACACCGTTCCTGGAGTCTGGAACACCTTGTCTGGAGTCTGGAACATCTATCTAAAACTAGGTATCTATCTGGAGTCTGGAACACCGTGTCTGGAGTCTGGAACACCGTGCCTGGAGTCTGGAACACCGTGCCTGGAGTCTGGAACATCTATCTAAAACTAGGTATCTATCTGGAGTCTGGAACACCTTGTCTGGAGTCTGGAACATCTATCTAAAACTAGGTATCTATCTGGAGTCTGGAACACCTTGTCTGGAGTCTGGAACATCTATCTTAAACTAGGTATCTATCTGGAGTCTGGAACACCTTGTCTGGAGTCTGGAACATCTATCTAAAACTAGGTATCTATCTGGAGTCTGGAACACCTTGTCTGGAGTCTGGAACATCTATCCAAAACTAGGTATCTATCTGGAGTCTGGAACACCGTGCCTGGAGTCTGGAACATCTATCTAAATCTACGTATCTATCTGGAGTCTGGAACACCTTGTCTGGAGTCTGGAACATCTATCCAAAACTAGGTATCTATCTGGAGTCTGGAACATCTATCTAAAACTAGGTATCTATCTGGAGTCTGGAACATCTATCTAAAACTAGGTATCTATCTGGAGTCTGGAACACCGTGCCTGGAGTCTGGAACATCTATCTGGAGTCTGGAACATCTATCTAAAACTAGGTATCTATCTGGAGTCTGGAACATCTATCTAAATCTAGGTATCTATCTGGAGTCTGGAACACAGTGCCTGGAGTCTGGAACATCTATCTAAATCTAGGTATCTATCTGGAGTCTGGAACATCTATCTAAATCTAGGTATCTATCTGGAGTCTGGAACACCGTGCCTGGAGTCTGGAACATCTATCTAAATCTAGGTATCTATCTGGAGTCTGGAACATCTATCTAAATCTAGGTATCTATCTGGAGTCTGGAACACAGTGCCTGGAGTCTGGAACATCTATCTAAATCTAGGTATCTATCTGGAGTCTGGAACATCTATCTAAATCTAGGTATCTATCTGGAGTCTGGAACACCTTGTCTGGAGTCTGGAACATCTATCTAAATCTAGGTATCTATCTGGAGTCTGGAACACCGTGCCTGGAGTCTGGAACATCTATCTAAATCTAGGTATCTATCTGGAGTCTGGAACACCGTGCCTGGAGTCTGGAACATCTATCTAAATCTAGGTATCTATCTGGAGTCTGGAACATCTATCTAAAACTAGGTATCTATCTGGAGTCTGGAACATCTATCTAAATCTAGGTATCTATCTGGAGTCTGGAACATCTATCTAAATCTAGGTATCTATCTGGAGTCTGGAACACAGTGCCTGGAGTCTGGAACATCTATCTAAATCTAGGTATCTATCTGGAGTCTGGAACATCTATCTAAATCTAGGTATCTATCTGGAGTCTGGAACACCTTGTCTGGAGTCTGGAACATCTATCTAAATCTAGGTATCTATCTGGAGTCTGGAACACCGTGCCTGGAGTCTGGAACATCTATCTAAATCTAGGTATCTATCTGGAGTCTGGAACACCGTGCCTGGAGTCTGGAACATCTATCTAAATCTAGGTATCTATCTGGAGTCTGGAACATCTATCTAAAACTAGGTATCTATCTGGAGTCTGGAACATCTATCTAAATCTAGGTATCTATCTGGAGTCTGGAACACCGTGTCTGGAGTCTGGAACACCTTGTCTGGAGTCTGGAACATCTATCTAAATCTAGGTATCTATCTGGAGTCTGGAACACCGTGTCTGGAGTCTGGAACATCTATCTAAAACTAGGTATCTATCTGGAGTCTGGAACACCGTGTCTGGAGTCTGGAACATCTATCTAAAACTAGGTATCTATCTGGAGTCTGGAACACCGTGCCTGGAGTCTGGAACACCTTGTCTGGAGTCTGGAACACCTTATCTGGAGTCTGGAACATCCATCTAAAACTAGGTATCTATCTGGAGTCTGGAACACCGTGTCTGGAGTCTGGATCATCTATCTAAAACTAGGTATCTATCTGGAGTCTGGAACACCGTGTCTGTTAACATTGTTTCCCTATTGACTTGATGGACAGAGAATTACAATCCTACAGGACAATAGTATTGTCATTCGTTTTATTGTAATTACATTCAAACTTCTGCAGTACTATTAAACACATACATTTACCTTATAAATATAAAAACGTACCTGTCTGTCCACAGTACAAGTCAGTTTTTTTTGAGGACATGTGAAATAATGAGAAGATGAATAGACGGATCTGAAGGATCTCCTTCCCATCACAGACTGACCAGGTGAAAAGCTGTGATGTCACTTGTTAAATCAACTTCAATCAGTATAGATGGAACAGAGGAGATTAAGATAAAACATTTTTTAGTCTTGTGATAATTGAGACATGGATTGTCTACAAGCCATTCAAAAAGGTTAAATCGGTAAGGCAAAAGATTTAAGTGCCTATGAACGGGGTACGGTAGTAGGTGCCAGGCGCACCGGTTTGTGTCAAGAACTGCATCGCTGCTGGGTTTTTCACGCTCAACAGTTTCCTGTATGGAATCAAGAATGGTCCACCACCCAAAGGACATCCAGGCAACTGGACACAACGGTGGGAAGCATTGGGAGTCAACGTGGGCCAGCATCCCTGTGGAACGCTTTCGACACCATGTAGAGTCCATTCCCTGACAAATTGAGGCTGTGGGGGGGGGGGGGGGGGGGGGAGATAAAACATATACAGTCCGTTTTGAGAAGACTGTCCAGTTTCCTGTCTGAAGAAGTGGTGAAACAGTATATGGTATTTGGACGCAAACTTTCTGTCTAACAAAATCCACCGTAATCGTCCATCACGAGAGATCCATCAGTACAGAGAGCGGAGTGGAATGTTTGCAACCTTAAGCAAGCAGTCCTCCATCAACACTGGATCTGACGAGATCCGACTGGTGGTTGCGATTTGATTGGTGGGTTCAGGCGGAGGAGAGGATTTGATTGGTGGGTTCAGGCGGAGGAGAGGATCTGATTGGTGGGTTCAGGCGGAGGAGAGGATCTGATTGGTGGGTTCAGGCGGAGGAGAGGATCTGATTGGTGGGTTCAGGCGGAGGAGAGGATCTGATTGGTGGGTTCAGGCGGAGGAGGACCCATCCACTTCTAGAGCGTCGGAGATCAAGATGGAGATCTGAGAAAACGATGGTCTCTCCTCCGCTCTCTAGAGGGGGGAGGGAGAGAGAGAGGGAGGGGGGAGAGAGAGGGAGGGGGGAGAGAGAGGGAGGGGGGAGAGAGAGGGAGGGGGGGAGAGAGAGGGAGGGGGGAGAGAGAGGGGGGGGGGGGAGGGGGGGGAGAGAGAGATGGAGGGGGAGAGAGAGGGAGGGGGAGAGAGATGGAGGGGGAGAGAGAGAGGGAGGGGGGAGAGAGAGGGAGGGGGGAGAGAGAGGGAGGGGGGAGAGAGAGGGAGGGAGAGAGAGAGGGAGGGAGAGAGAGAGGGAGGAGAGAGAGATGGAGGGGAGAGAGATGGAGGGGGAGAGAGATGGAGGGGGAGAGAGATGGAGGGGGAGAGAGATGGAGGGGGAGAGAGATGGAGGGGGAGAGAGATGGAGGGGGAGAGAGATGGAGGGGGAGAGAGATGGAGGGGGAGAGAGATGGAGGGGGAGAGAGATGGAGGGGGAGAGAGGGAGGGGGGAGAGAGGGAGGGGGGGAGAGAGGGGGAGAGAGATGGAGGGGGAGAGAGAGGGAGGGGGAGAGAGAGATGGAGGGGGAGAGAGAGATGGAGGGGGAGAGAGAGATGGAGGGGGAGAGAGATGGAGGGGGAGAGAGATGGAGGGGGAGAGAGATGGAGGGGGAGAGAGATGAGGGGGGAGAGAGAGGGAGGGGGGAGAGAGAGGGAGGGGGGGAGAGAGAGGGAGGGGGGAGAGAGATGGAGGGGGAGAGAGATGGAGGGGGAGAGAGATGGAGGGGGAGAGAGATGGAGGGAGAGAGAGAGGGAGGGGGAGAGAGAGAGGGAGGGGGAGAGAGAGATGGAGGGGGAGAGAGATGGAGGGGGAGAGAGAGATGGAGGGGGAGAGAGATGGAGGGGGAGAGAGATGGAGGGGGAGAGAGATGGAGGGGGAGAGAGATGGAGGGGGAGAGAGATGGAGGGGGAGAGAGATGGAGGGGGAGAGAGATGGAGGGGGAGAGAGATGGAGGGGGAGAGAGATGGAGGGGGGAGAGAGAGGGAGGGGGGAGAGAGAGGGAGGGGGGAGAGAGATGGAGGGGGAGAGAGATGGAGGGGGAGAGAGATGGAGGGGGAGAGAGATGGAGGGGGAGAGAGAGGGGGGGGGGGGAGGGGGGGAGAGAGAGATGGAGGGGGAGAGAGAGGGAGGGGGGAGAGAGATGGAGGGGGAGAGAGAGAGGGAGGGGGGAGAGAGAGGGAGGGGGGAGAGAGAGGGAGGGGGGAGAGAGAGGGAGGGAGAGAGAGAGGGAGGGAGAGAGAGATGGAGGGGGAGAGAGATGGAGGGGGAGAGAGATGGAGGGGGAGAGAGATGTAGGGGGAGAGAGATGGAGGGGGAGAGAGATGGAGGGGGAGAGAGATGGAGGGGGAGAGAGATGGAGGGGGAGAGAGATGGAGGGGGAGAGAGGGAGGGGGGAGAGAGGGAGGGGGGGAGAGAGAGGGGGGGGGAGAGAGATGGAGGGGGAGAGAGAGGGAGGGGGAGAGAGAGATGGAGAGGGAGAGAGAGATGGAGAGGGAGAGAGAGATGGAGGGGGAGAGAGATGGAGAGGGAGAGAGATGGAGGGGGAGAGAGATGGTGGGGGAGAGAGATGGAGGGGGAGAGAGATGAGGGGGGAGAGAGATGGAGGGGGAGAGAGATGGAGGGGGAGAGAGATGGAGGGGGAGAGAGATGGAGGGGGAGAGAGATGGAGGGGGAGAGAGATGGAGGGGGGAGAGAGAGGGAGGGGGGAGAGAGAGGGAGGGGGGAGAGAGATGGAGGGGGAGAGAGATGGAGGGGGAGAGAGATGGAGGGGGAGAGAGAGGTGGGGGAGAGTTACAACAGTTACAGTTCAGTCAATTGAAATAAATAAATTAGGTCCTAATCGATGGATTTCACAGGACTGGGAATACAGATATGCAACTGTTCATCACAGATACCAAAAGAAAGGTAGGGGTGTGAATCAGGAAACCAGTCAGTATCTGGTGTGTCCACCATTTGCCTCATGCAGCGCGACACATCTCCTTCACATAGAGTTGATCAGGTTGTTGATTGTGGCCTGTGGAATGTTGTCCCGCTCCTCTCCAATGGCTGTGTGAAGTTGCTGGATATTGGCGGGAACTGGAACACTCTGTCGTACACGTCGATCCAGAGCATCCCAAACATGCTCAACGGGTGACATGTCTGGTGAGGATGCAGGCCAGAACTGGGACATTTTTTCAGCTTCCAGGAATTGTGTACAGATCCTTGCGACATGGGGCAGTGCGTTATCATGCTCAACAACGGGCCTCAGGATCTCATCACGGTTTCTCTGGGCATTCAAATTACCATCGATAAAATGCAATTGTTTTCGTTGTCCGTAGATTATGCCAGCCCAATCTGCAAATCGCAAAATCAGCAAACCGCTTGCCCACATGACACCATACACGTTATCTGTGGTTGTGAGGCCGGATGGACGTACTACCAAATTCTCTAAAACAACGTTGGAGGCGGCTTATGGTAGAGAAATTAACTTTAAAAATTCTCTGGCAAAAGCTCGGGTGGACATTCCTGCCGTCACTATGCTCTTTGCACGCTCCCTAAAAACTGCCCCCAGCACAAGGTGCATCTGTGTAATGATCATGCTGTTTAATCAGCTTCTTGATATGCCACACCTGTCAGGTGGATGGATTATCTTGGCAAAGGAGAAATGCTCACTAACAGGAGATGTAAACAAATCTGTGAACAAAATTTGAGAAATAAGCTTTTTGTGTGTACGGAACATTTTTGGTATCTTTTATTTCAGCTCATGAAACACTTTACATGTTGCATTCATATTTTGTTTTTAGTGTATCTTCTGCCTCAAACATTCACAAAACAGGAAGTAGGAAGCGTATGATGTACCTCGTGCCAGCAGCGCAGCATGATGTCATAGATGTTGGGCGTGGCCTTCTTGGGTCTGTAGAGGCGATGTCCTTCTAACACCATCATCACCACCTTGTGGTTGGGGTTGTGTTCAAATGGCATCTTCCCCTCTGTAAACACCTCCCACATCAACACACCTGACACGCACACACACACACACACACACACAAACACACACACATCAATAGACCGTCCACACACACACACACAAACACACACACATCAATAGACCGTCCACACACAAACACATCAATAGACCGTCCACACACAAACACATCAATAGACCGTCCACACACAAACACATCAATAGACCGTCCACACACACACATCAATAGACCGTCCACACACACACACACATCAATAGACCGTCCACACACACACATCAATAGACCGTCCACACACACACACACATCAATAGACCGTCCACACACACACACACATCAATAGACCGTCCACACACACATCAATAGACCGTCCACACACACACATCAATAGACCGTCCACACACACACACATCAATAGACCGTCCACACACACACACACACACACACACACACACACACACACACATCAATAGACCGTCCACACACACACACACACACACACACATCAATAGACCGTCCACACACACACACACACACACATCAATAGACCGTCCACACACACACACACACACACACACATCAATAGACCGTCCACAAACACACACATCAATAGACCGTCCACAAACACACACACGAATAGACCGTCCACACACACACACATCAATAGACCGTCCACACACACACACATCAATAGACCGTCCACACACATCAATAGACCGTCCACACACACACACATCAATAGACCGTCCACACACACACACACACACACACACACACACACACACACACACACACACACACACACACACATCAATAGACCGTCCACACACACACACATCAATAGACCGTCCACACACACACACACACATCAATAGACCGTCCACACACACATCAATAGACTGTCCACACACACACACACACACACACATCAATAGACCGTCCACACACACACACACACACACACACACACATCAATAGACCGTCCACACACACACACACACACATCAATAGACCGTCCACACACACACACACACACACACACACACACATCAATAGACCGTCCACAAACACACACACACACGAATAGACCGTCCACACACACACACATCAATAGACCGTCCACACACATCAATAGACCGTCCACACACACACACACACACACACACACACACACACACACATCAATAGACCGTCCACACACACACACACACATCAATAGACCGTCCACACACACACACACACACACACACACATCAATAGACCGTCCACAAACACACACACACACGAATAGACCGTCCACACACACACACATCAATAGACCGTCCACACACACACACATCAATAGACCGTCCACACACACACACACATCAATAGACCGTCCACACACACACACACATCAATAGACTGTCCACACACACACACACACACACACACACACACACACACACACACACACAATAGACCGTCCACACACACAGTGACCACCTACCGAAGGACCAGACGTCCGACTTGCTGCTGTACTTGCAGAAGTTGAAGACTTCAGGAGGAGACCACTTAACTGGGAACTTAGCTCCCGATGAACTAGTGTACTGGTCATCTAGTACATACCTAACACACACACAAAAAGAGGGAGAGAGTGACCCATATGACCAGGCAGCGCCTCCCCCGCCCCTCAACATGACCCGTGACCAGGCCGCCCCACCCGCCCCTCAACATTACCCGTGACCAGGCGGCTCCCCCTCCCCCGCCCCTCAACATTACGTGACCAGGCGGCTCCCCCTCCCCCGCCCCTCAACATGACCCGTGACCAGGCCGCTCCCCCTCCCCCGCCCCTCAACATGACCCGTGACCAGGCCGCTCCCCCTCCCCTCAACATGACCCGTGAC
>NW_026600495.1:187871-215371 GCF_029448725.1 Salvelinus fontinalis
GTCAGCCCGTGTGTCCATCCATCTATTCGTCTATCGATGTGTTCTGTCTGTCAGCCCGTGTGTCCATCCATCTATTCGTCTATCGATGTGTGCTGTCTGTCAGCCCGTGTGTGTGTGTCCATCCATCTATTCGTCTATCGATGTGTTCTGTCTGTCAGCCCGTGTGTCCATCCATCTATTCATCTATCGATGTGTGCTGTCTGTCAGCCTGTGTGTGTCCATCCATCTATTCGTCTATCGATGTGTGCTGTCTGTCAGCCCGTGTGTGTCCATCCATCTATTCGTCTATCGATGTGTTCTGTCTGTCAGCCCGTGTGTGTCCATCCATCTATTCGTCTATCGATGTGTGCTGTCTGTCAGCCCATGTGTGATGTATTCTACTCACATCATAACCTTGGCTTCCTCTATGAAGTCCTGTGTGTGATGTATTCTACTCACATCATAACCTTGGCTTCCTCTATGAAGTCCTGTGTGTGATGTATTCTACTCACATCATAACCTTGGCTTCCTCTATGAAGTCCTGTGTGTGATGTATTCTACTCACATCATAACCTTGGCTTCCTCTATGAAGTCCTGTGTGTGATGTATTCTACTCACATCATAACCTTGGCTTCCTCTATGAAGTCCTCTTCGTACATGGCTCCCTCTCTGATAGCCTTGATGGCTACCTTGTGCTGAGCTCTCCATTTCCCCAGCCGCACCACCCCAAACTGACCACTACCCAGCTCCTTCATGAAGGTCAGCTCACAAGGGTTGATCTCCCACTTCTCTGTATGGAGTAGAGTAGAGCAGGGTAGAGCAGGGTAGAGTAGGGTAGAGTAGGGTAGAGTAGGGTAGAGTAGGGTAGAGCAGAGCAGAGTAGGGTAGAGTAGGGTAGAGTAGGATAGAGCAGAGTAGGGTAGAGTAGAGCAGAGTAGGGTAGAGCAGAGTAGGGTAGAGCAGAGTAGGGTAGAGTAGAGTAGAGCAGAGTAGGGTAGAGTAGGGTAGGGTAGGGTAGAGTATTGTAGAGTAGAGTAGAGTAGAGTAGAGTAGAGCAGAGCAGAGTAGAGTAGGGTAGAGTAGGGTAGAGCAGAGTAGGGTAGAGAAGAGTAGGGTAGAGTATTGTAGAGTATTGTAGAGTAGAGTATTGTAGAGTAGAGTAGAGCAGAGTAGGGTAGAGCAGAGTAGGGTAGAGCAGAGTAGAGTAGAGTATTGTAGAGTAGAGTAGAGCAGAGTAGAGTTGGGTAGAGCAGAGTAGAGTTGGGTAGAGCAGAGTAGAGTTGGGTAGAGCAGAGTAGAGTTGGGTAGAGCAGAGTAGAGTTGGGTAGAGCAGAGTAGGGTAGGGTAGAGTAGAGTAGGGTGGAGTATTGTAGAGTAGAGTAGAGTATTGTTGAGTATGGTAGGGTAGAGTAGAGTAGAGTAGGGTAGAGCAGAGTAGGGTAGAGCAGAGTAGGGTAGGGTAGAGTAGAGTAGGGTGGAGTATTGTAGAGTAGAGTAGAGTATTGTTGAGTATGGTAGGGTAGAGTAGAGTAGAGTAGGGTAGAGCAGAGTAGGGTAGAGCAGAGTAGGGTCGGGTAGAGTAGAGTAGAGTAGGGTGGAGTAGAGTAGGGTGGAGTATTGTAGAGTAGAGTATTGTGGAGTAGGGTAGGGTAGAGTAGAGTAGAGTATTGTTGAGTAGGGCAGGGTAGAGTAGAGTAGAGTATTGTTGAGTGGAGTTGGGCGGAGTAGAGTAGAGTAGAATAGAGTTGGGTAGGGTAGAGTAGAGTTGGGTAGAGTAGGGTAGAGTAGAGTAGAGCAGGGTAGAGTAGAACAGGGTAGAGTAGAGTAGAACAGGGTAGAGTGGAACAGGGTAGAGAAGAGTAGAACAGGGTAGAGTAGAACAGGGTAGAGTAGAGTAGAACAGGGTAGAGTAGAGTAGAACAGGGTAGAGTAGAGTAGAACAGGGTAGAGTAGAACAGGGTAGAGTAGAACAGGGTAGAGTAGAACAGGGTAGAGTAGAACAGGGTAGAGTAGAGTAGAGTAGAACAGGGTAGAGTAGAATAGAACAGGGTAGAGTAGAATAGAACAGGGTAGAGTAGAGTAGAACAGGGTAGGGTAGAGTAGAGTAGAGTAGAACAGGGTAGAGTAGAACAGGGTAGAGTAGAGTAGAACAGGGTAGAGAAGAACAGGGTAGAGTAGAACAGAGTAGAACAGGGTAGAGTAGAGTAGAACAGTGTAGAGTAGAGTAGAACAGTATCGAGTAGAGTAGAACAGTATCGAGTAGAGTAGAACAGTATCGAGTAGAGTAGAACAGGGTAGAGTAGAACAGGGTAGAGTAGAACAGGGTAGAGTAGAACAGGGTAGAGTAGAACAGGGTAGAGTAGAACAGGGTAGAGTAAAACAGGGTAGAGTAAAACAGGGTAGAGTAAAACAGGGTAGAGTAAAACAGGGTAGAGTAAAACAGGGTAGAGTAAAACAGGGTAGAGTAAAACAGGGTAGAGTAAAACAGGGTAGAGTAGAACAGGGTAGAGTAGAACAGGGTAGAGTAGAACAGGGTAGAGTAAAACAGGGTAGAGTAAAACAGGGTAGAGTAAAACAGGGTAGAGTAAAACAGGGTAGAGTAAAACAGGGTAGAGTAAAACAGGGTAGAGTAAAACAGGGTAGAGTAGAGCAGAACAGGGTAGAGTAGAACAGGGTAGAGAAGAGTAGAACAGGGTAGAGTAGTGTGGTGTAGAACAGGGTAGAGTAGAACAGGGTAGAGTGAAACAGGGTAGAGTAAAACAGGGTAGAGTAGAGTAGAACAGGGTAGAGTAGAGTAGAATAGGGTAGAGTAGAGTAGAATAGGGTAGAGTAGAGTAGAACAGAGTAGAGTAGAACAGAGTAGAGTAGAACAGAGTAGAGTAGAGTAGAACAGGGTAGAGTAGAGTAGAACAGGGTAGAGTAGAGTAGAACAGGGTAGAGTAGAGCAGAACAGGGTAGAGTAGAGCAGAACAGGGTAGAGTAGAGTAGAACAGGGTAGAGTAGAGTAGAACAGGGTAGAGTAGAACAGGGTAGAGTAGAACAGGGTAGAGTAGAGTAGAACAGGGTAGAGTAGAGTAGAACAGGTTAGAGTAGAGTAGAACAGGTTAGAGTAGAGTAGAACAGGTTAGAGTAGAGTAGAACAGGTTAGAGTAGAGTAGAATGGGGTAGAGTAGAACAGGGTAGAGTAGAACAGGGTAGAGTAGAACAGGGTAGAGTAGAACAGGGTAAGGTAGAACAGGGTAGAGTGGAGTAGAACAAGGTAGAGAAGAGTAGAACAGGGTAGAGAAGAACAGGGTAGAGAAGAACAGGGTAGAGTAGAACAGGGTAGAGTAGAGTAGAACAGGGTAGAACAGGGTAGAGTAGAGTAGGGTAGAGTTGAACAGGGTAGAGTAGAGTAGAACAGGGTAGAGTAGAGTAGAACGGAGTAGTGTAGAACGGAGTAGAGTAGTGTAGAACAGGGTAGAGTAGAGTAGGGTAGAGTAGAACAGGGTAGAGTAGAACAGGGTAGAGTAGAGTAGAACAGGGTAGAGTAGAGTAGGGTAGAGTTGAACAGGGTAGAGTAGAGTAGAACAGGGTAGAGTAGGGTAGAGTTGAACAGGGTAGAGTAGAGTAGAACAGGGTAGAATAGAGTAGAGTAGAACGGAGTAGTGTAGAACGGAGTAGTAGTGTAGAACAGAGTAGAGCAGAGTAGTGTAGAACGGAGTAGAGTAGAACAGGGTAGAGTACAACAGAACAGAGTAGAGTAGAGTAGTGTAGAACGGAGTAGAGTAGAACGGAGTAGAGTAGTGTAGAACAGGGTAGAGTAGAACAGGGTAGAGTAGAACAGGGTAGAGTAGAACAGGGTAGAGTAGAACAGGGTAGAGTAGAACAGGGTAGAGTAGAACAGGGTAGAGTAGAACAGGGTGGAGTAGAACAGGGTGGAGTAGTGTAGAACGGAGTAGAGTAGTGTAGAACAGGGTAGAACAGGGTAGAGTAGAGTAGAACAGGGTAGAGTAGAGTAGAACAGGGTAGAGTAGAGTAGAACAGAGTAGAGTAGAGTAGAACAGAGTAGAGTAGAGTAGAACAGAGTAGAGTAGAGTAGAACAGAGTAGAGTAGAACAGAGTAGAACAGAGTAGAACAGAGTAGAGTAGAACAGAGTAGAGTAGAACAGAGTAGAGTAGAACAGAGTAGAGTAGAACAGAGTAGAGTAGAACAGAGTAGAGTAGAACAGGGTAGAGTAGAGTAGAACAGGGTAGAGTAGAGTAGAACAGGGTAGAGTAGAGTAGAACAGAGTAGAGTAGAGTAGAACAGAGTAGAGTAGAGTAGAACAGAGTAGAGTAGAACAGAGTAGAACAGAGTAGAACAGAGTAGAACAGAGTAGAGTAGAACAGAGTAGAGTAGAACAGAGTAGAGTAGAACAGAGTAGAGTAGAACAGAGTAGAGTAGAACAGGGTAGAGTAGAGTAGAACAGGGTAGAGTAGAGTAGAACAGGGTAGAGTAGAGTAGAACAGGGTAGAGTAGAGTAGAACAGGGTAGAGTAGAGTAGAACAGAGTAGAGTAGAACAGAGTAGAGTAGAGTAGAACAGAGTAGAACAGGGTAGAGTAGAACAGGGTAGAGTAGAGTAGAACAGAGTAGAGTAGAACAGGGTAGAGTAGAGTAGAACAGAGTAGAGTAGAGTAGAACAGAGTAGAACAGGGTAGAGTAGAACAGAGTAGAGTAGAACAGTGTAGAGTAGAGTAGAACAGAGTAGAGTAGAACAGGGTAGAGTAGAGTAGAACAGGGTAGAACAGAGTAGAGTAGAACAGGGTAGAGTAGAGTAGAACAGGGTAGAACAGGGTAGAGTAGAACAGGGTAGAGTAGAACAGGGTAGAGTAGAACAGGGTAGAGTAGAACAGGGTAGAGTAGAACAGGGTAGAGTAGAACAGGGTAGAGTAAAACAGGGTAGAGTAAAACAGGGTAGAGTAAAACAGGGTAGAGTAAAACAGGGTAGGGTAAAACAGGGTAGAGTAGAGCAGAACAGGGTAGAGTAGAACAGGGTAGAGAAGAGTAGAACAGGGTAGAGTAGTGTGGTGTAGAACAGGGTAGAGTAGAACAGGGTAGAGTAAAACAGGGTAGAGTAAAACAGGGTAGAGTAAAACAGGGTAGAGTAGAGTAGAATAGGGTAGAGTAGAGTAGAATAGGGTAGAGTAGAGTAGAACAGAGTAGAGTAGAACAGAGTAGAGTAGAACAGGGTAGAGTAGAGTAGAACAGGGTAGAGTAGAGTAGAACAGGGTAGAGTAGAGTAGAACAGGGTAGAGTAGAGTAGAACAGGGTAGAGTAGAGTAGAACAGGGTAGAGTAGAGCAGAACAGGGTAGAGTAGAGCAGAACAGGGTAGAGTAGAGCAGAACAGGGTAGAGTAGAGCAGAACAGGGTAGAGTAGAACAGGGTAGAGTAGAACAGGGTAGAGTAGAACAGGGTAGAGTAGAGTAGAACAGGTTAGAGTAGAGTAGAACAGGTTAGAGTAGAGTAGAACAGGTTAGAGTAGAGTAGAATGGGGTAGAGTAGAACAGGGTAGAGTAGAACAGGGTAGAGTAGAACAGGGTAGAGTAGAACAGGGTAGAGTAGAACAGGGTAGAGTAGAACAGGGTAAGGTAGAACAGGGTAGAGTAGAGTAGAACAAGGTAGAGAAGAGTAGAACAGGGTAGAGTAGAGTAGAACAGGGTAGAGTAGAACAGGGTAGAGTAGAGTAGAACAGGGTAGAACAGGGTAGAGTAGAGTAGGGTAGAGTTGAACAGGGTAGAGTAGAGTAGAACAGGGTAGAGTAGAGTAGAACGGAGTAGTGTAGAACGGAGTAGAGTAGTGTAGAACAGGGTAGAGTAGAGTAGGGTAGAGTAGAACAGGGTAGAGTAGAACAGGGTAGAGTAGAGTAGAACAGGGTAGAGTAGAGTAGGGTAGAGTTGAACAGGGTAGAGTAGAGTAGAACAGGGTAGAGTAGGGTAGAGTTGAACAGGGTAGAGTAGAGTAGAACAGGGTAGAATAGAGTAGAGTAGAACGGAGTAGTGTAGAACGGAGTAGTAGTGTAGAACAGAGTAGAGCAGAGTAGTGTAGAACGGAGTAGAGTAGAACAGGGTAGAGTACAACAGGGTAGAGTAGAACAGGGTAGAGTAGAACAGGGTAGAGTAGAACAGGGTAGAGTAGAACAGGGTGGAGTAGAACAGGGTGGAGTAGAACAGGGTGGAGTAGTGTAGAACGGAGTAGAGTAGTGTAGAACAGGGTAGAACAGGGTAGAGTAGGGTAGAACAGGGTAGAGTAGAGTAGAACAGGGTAGAGTAGAACAGGGTAGAGTAGAACAGGGTAGAGTAGAACAGGGTAGAGTAGAACAGGGTAGAGTAGAGTAGAACAGGGTAGAGTAGAGTAGAACAGAGTAGAGTAGAGTAGAACAGAGTAGAGTAGAGTAGAACAGAGTAGAACAGAGTAGAACAGAGTAGAGTAGAACAGAGTAGAGTAGAGTAGAGTAGAACAGAGTAGAGTAGAACAGAGTAGAGTAGAACAGAGTAGAGTAGAACAGTGTAGAGTAGAGTAGAACAGGGTAGAGTAGAGTAGAACAGGGTAGAGTAGAGTAGAACAGAACAGAGTAGAGTAGAACAGAGTAGAGTAGAACAGAGTAGAGTAGAGTAGAACAGAGTAGAGTAGAACAGAGTAGAGTAGAGTAGAACAGAGTAGAACAGGGTAGAGTAGAACAGGGTAGAGTAGAACAGAGTAGAGTAGAGTAGAACAGAGTAGAGTAGAACAGGGTAGAGTAGAGTAGAACAGAGTAGAGTAGAGTAGAACAGAGTAGAACAGGGTAGAGTAGAACAGAGTAGAGTAGAACAGTGTAGAGTAGAGTAGAACAGAGTAGAGTAGAACAGAGTAGAGTAGAACAGAGTAGAGTAGAACAGGGTAGAGTAGAACAGGGTAGAGTAGAGTAGAACAGGGTAGAGTAGAGTAGAACAGGGTAGAACAGGGTAGAGTAGAACAGGGTAGAGTAGAACAGGGTAGAGTAGAACAGGGTAGAGTAGAGTAGAACAGGGCAGAGTAGAGTAGAACAGGGTAGAGTAGTGTAGAACAGGGTAGAGTACAACAGGGTAGAGTAGAGTACAACAGGGTAGAGTAGAGTAGAACAGAGTAGTGTAGAACAGGGTAGAGTAGTGTAGAACAGGGTAGAGTAGTGTAGAACAGGGTAGAGTAGAACAGGGTAGAGTAGTGTAGAACAGGGTAGAGTACAACAGGGTAGAGTAGAGTAGAACAGGGTAAAGTAGAGTAATGTAGAACAGGGTAGAGTCATGTAGAACAGGGTAGAGTAGAACAGAGTAGAACAGGGTAGAGTAGAACAGAGTAGAGTAGAACAGAGTAGAGTAGAGTAGAACAGGGTAGAGTAGAACAGAGTAGAGTAGAACAGGGTAGAGTAGAGTAGAACAGGGTAGAGTAGAGTAGAACAGAGTAGAGTAGAGTAGAACAGAGTAGAGTAGAGTAGAACAGAGTAGAGTAGAGTAGAACAGAGTAGAGTAGAGTAGAACAGAGTAGAGTAGAACAGAGTAGAGTAGAGTAGAACAGGTTAGAGTAGAGTAGAACAGAGTAGAGTAGAGTAGAACAGCGTAGAGTAGAACAGAGTAGAGTAGAACAGAGTAGAGTAGAACAGAGTAGAACAGGGTAGAGTAGAACAGAGTAGAGTAGAACAGGGTAGAGTAGAGTAGAACAGAGTAGAGTAGAACAGTGTAGAGTAGAGTAGAACAGTGTAGAGTAGAGTAGAACAGGGTAGATTAGAGTAGAACAGGGTAGAGTAGAGTAGAACAGAGTAGAGTAGAGTAGAACAGAGTAGAGTAGAGTAGAACAGGGTAGAGTAGAACAGGGTAGAGTAGAACAGGGTAGAGTAGAGTAGAACAGAGTAGAGTAGTGTAGAACAGGGTAGAGTAGAACAGGGTAGAGTAGAGTAGAACAGGGCAGAGTAGTGTAGAACAGCGTAGAGTAGAGTAGAACAGGGCAGAGTAGAACAGGGCAGAGTAGAACAGGGCAGAGTAGAACAGGGCAGAGTAGAACAGGGCAGAGTAGAACAGGGCAGAGTAGAACAGGGCAGAGTAGAGTAGAACAGGGCAGAGTAGTGTAGAACAGGGTAGAGTAGAACAGGGTAGAGTAGAGTAGAACAGGGTAGAGTAGAGTAGAACAGTGTAGAGTAGAGTAGAACAGTGTAGAACAGGGTAGAGTAGAGTAGTGTAGAACCGGGTAGAGTAGAGTAGAACAGGGCAGAGTAGAACAGGGTAGAGTAGAGTAGAACAGAGTAGAGTAGAGTAGAACAGGGTAGAGTATTGTAGAACAGGGTAGAGTAATGTAGAACAGGGTAGAGTAGAACAGAGTAGAACAGGGTAGAGTAGAACAGAGTAGAGTAGAACAGAGTAGAGTAGAGTAGAACAGGGTAAAGTAGAGTAATGTAGAACAGGGTAGAGTCATGTAGAACAGGGTAGAGTAGAACAGGGTAGAGTATTGTAGAACAGGGTAGAGTAATGTAGAACAGGGTAGAGTAGAACAGAGTAGAACAGAGTAGTGTAGAACAGAGTAGAGTAGAACAGGGTAGAGTAGAGTAGAACAGGGTAGAGTAGAGTAGAACAGGGTAGAGTAGAGTAGAACAGGGCAGAGTAGAGTAGAACAGGGTAGAGTAGAGTAGAACAGGGCAAAGTAGAGTAGAACAGGGTAGAGTAGAACAGGGTAGAGTAGAACAGGGTAGAGTAGAACAGGGTAGAGTAGAACAGGGTAGAGTAGAACAGGGTAGAGTAGAGTAGAACAGGGTAGAGTAGAGTAGAACAGGGTAGAGTAGAACAGAACAGGGTAGAGTAGAACAGGGTAGAGTAGAGTAGAACAGGGTAGAGTAGAACAGGGTAGAGTAGAACAGGGTAGAGTAGAACAGGGTAGAGTAGAACAGGGTAGAGTAGAACAGGGTAGAGTAGAACAGGGCAAAGTAGAGTAGAACAGGGCAGAGTAGAGTAGAACAGGGCAGAGTAGAGTAGAACAGGGCAAAGTAGAGTAGAACAGGGTAGAGTAGAACAGGGTAGAGTAGAACAGGGTAGAGTAGAACAGGGTAGAGTAGAACAGGGTAGAGTAGAACAGGGTAGAATAGAACAGGGTAGAGTAGAGTAGAACAGGGTAGAGTAGAGTAGAACAGGGTAGAGTAGAACAGGGTAGAGTAGAACAGGGTAGAGTAGAACAGGGTAGAGTAGAACAGGGTAGAGTAGAACAGGGTAGAGTAGAGTAGAACAGGGTAGAGTAGAGTAGAACAGGGTAGAGTAGAGTAGAACAGGGTAGAGTAGAGTAGAACAGGGTAGAGTAGAGTAGAACAGGGTAGAGTAGAGTAGAACAGGGTAGAGTAGAGTAGAACAGGGTAGAGTAGAGTAGAACAGGGTAGAGTAGAGTAGAACAGGGTAGAGTAGAGTAGAACAGGGTAGAGTAGAGTAGAACAGGGTAGAGTAGAGTAGAACAGGGTAGAGTAGAGTAGAACAGGGTAGAGTAGAGTAGAACAGGGTAGAGTAGAACAGGGTAGAGTAGAACAGGGTAGAGTAGAACAGGGTAGAGTAGAATCTCACCGTAGCTAAAGCCTGCTGTGGATGGAGCCAATCTCTCCTTTCCTACTGGATACCTCAACCTGGCTACCAGACCTGAGAGAGGAGAGAGGAGAAAAGGGTGAGAGAGGTGAGAAGGGGGAGAGAAAGAGGAGGCGCGAGAGAAAGAGGAAGGGCGAGAGAAAGAAGAGGCGAGAGAGGAGAGAAGGGCGAGAGAGGAGAGAAGGGCGAGAGAGGAGAGAAGGGCGAGAGAGGAGAGAAGGGCGAGAGAGGCGAGAAGGGCGAGAGGAGAGGAGAAAAAGAGCGAGAGAGGAGAGGAGAAAAAGGGCGAAAGCGAGAGCGAGAGAGACTTTGGCAATGTTAACATACGTTTGCCATGCCAATACAGAGCCTTGAATTGAAGTGAAAGTGTGTGGATCCCTTGGTACATGTGAATACATGTTGATTGTGTGTGTGTGTGTGTGTGTGTGTGTGTGTGTGTGTGTGTGTGTGTGTGTGTGTGTGTGTACTCTACCTGCAGCGTTGTGGTTGTGGTACTCTATGAGGTCAGGTATCAAGGTGAACAGGTGTTTTTCAGCCAGGTAGAACTGTCTGGGGCAGCCTGAGGTCTCCTTGATGTGGTAATGTCTGATCGCTGCACCTCCCTCCCTGTGACGTTCACACAACATTTATGCAACGTTCCAATGATCCAAACTTTAAACAATGTTTAACCGACACAAGAATTGAAACATGCTGACCGAATAGAACATTTAAACAACGTTATAAACTAGAACCATGAAAAACAGCCCCAGACCATTATTCCTCCTACACCAAACTTTACAGTCGGCACTAAACTAAGGAACCCCTTTGATGCGTTACCCTGCTGACTTGGTGTACAGGGAGACGGTGTAGGTCCCTGGCTTACTGGAGTCTCTTACCATGAACCCGCCCTCTTTATCCTGTACAGGGAGACAGAGTTACACACACACTACACAGTACACACACACACTACACAGTACACACACACACTACACAGTACACACAACCACTACACACAACCACTACACACACACTACATAGTACACACAACCACTACATAGTACACACAACCACTACACAGTACACACAACCACTACACAGTACACACAACCACTACACAGTACACACAACCACTACACAGTACACACAACCACTACACAGTACACACAACCACTACACACAACCACTACACACAACCACTACACACACACACTACACTACACAGTACACACACACACACTACACAGTACACACACACACACTACACAGTACACACACAACACAGACAGTACACACACAACACAGACAGTACACACACAACACAGACAGTACACACACTACACACACTACACAGACAGTACACACACTACATAGACACACACACACACTACATAGACACACACACACACACACACACACACACACACACACACACACACACACACACACACTACAGACAGTACACATACAACACAGACAGTACACACACTACATAGACACACACACACTACAGATAGTACACATACAACACAGACAGTACACACACTACATAGACACACACTACAGATAGTACACATACAACACAGACAGTACACACACTACATAGACACACACACACTACAGATAGTACACATACAACACAGACAGTACACACACTACATAGACACACACACACACTACAGATAGTACACATACAACACAGACAGTACATACACTACATAGACACACACACACTACAGATAGTACACATACAACACAGACAGTACACACACTACATAGACACACACACACTACAGATAGTACACATACAACACAGACAGTACACACACTACATAGACACACACACACTACAGATAGTACACATACAACACAGACAGTACACACACTACATAGACACACACACACTACAGATAGTACACATACAACACAGACAGTACACACACTACATAGACACACACACACTACAGATAGTACACATACAACACAGACAGTACACACACTACATAGACACACACACACACTACAGACAACACACACACACATTTCTGTTTACTCGCCTCTGTCCTCAGTAGTTCCTCAGCTTTGTTCCGGTTGACATGTTTACTGTACCAGCTGAAACACACCAATCCATTAGTTCCACTGCAATATAACACTTAAAGCCAGACTCACTAAATTCAAAATAAAATCTCAAAATGTATTAAATTGTATAATATACACTAAAAAAACAGCCAATAGTTTGTGGACACTTGATCGTCGAACATCTCATTCCAAAATCATGGCATTAATATGGAGTTGGTCCCCCCCCCCTTTGCTGCTATAACAGCCTCCACTCTTCTGGGAAGTCATTAATATGGAGTTGGTCCCCCCCTTTAATGCTATAACAGCCTCCACTCTTCAGGGCAGTCATTAATATGGAGGTCCCCCCCCCCCCTTTGCTGCTATAACAGCCTCCACTCTTTAGGGCAGTCATTAATATGGAGTTGGTCCCCCCCCCCCCCTTTGCTGCTATAACAGCCTCCACTCTTCTGGGAAGTCATTAATATGGAGTTGGTCCTCCCCTTTGCTGCTATAACAGCCTCCACTCTTCTGGGAAGGCATTAATATGGAGTTGGTCCCTCCTTTGCTGCTATAACAGCCTCCACTCTTCAGGGAAGGCATTAATATGGAGTTGGTCCCTCCTTTGCTGCTATAACAGCCTCCACTCTTCTGGGAAGGCTTTAATATGGAGTTGGCCCCCCCTTTGCTGCTATAACAGCCTCCACTCTTCAGGGAAGTCATTAATATGGAGTTGGACCCCCCTTTGCTGCTATAACAGCCTCCACTCTTCTGGGAAGTCATTAATATGGAGTTGGTCCCCCACTTTGCTGCTATAACAGCCTCCACTCTTCTGGGAAGGCATTAATATGGAGTTGGACCCCCCTTTGCTGCTATAACAGCCTCCACTCTTCTGGGAAGGCATTAATATGGAGTTGGACCCCCCTTTGCTGCTATAACAGCCTCCACTCTTCTGGGAAGGCATTAATATGGAGTTGGTCCCCCCCTTTGCTGCTATAACAGCCTCCACTCTTCTGGGAAGTCATTAATATGGAGTTGGTCCCTCCTTTGCTGCTATAACAGCCTCCACTCTTCTGGGAAGTCATTAATATGGAGTTGGTCCCCCCCCCCCTTTGCTGCTATAACAGCCTCCACTCTTCTGGGAAGTCATTAATATGGAGTTGGTCCTCCCCTTTGCTGCTATAACAGCCTCCACTCTTCTGGGAAGGCATTAATATGGAGTTGGTCCCTCCTTTGCTGCTATAACAGCCTCCACTCTTCAGGGAAGGCATTAATATGGAGTTGGTCCCTCCTTTGCTGCTATAACAGCCTCCACTCTTCTGGGAAGTCATTAATATGGAGTTGGTCCCCCCTTTGCTGCTATAACAGCCTCCACTCTTCTGGGAAGTCATTAATATGGAGTTGGTCCTCCCCTTTGCTGCTATAACAGCCTCCACTCTTCAGGGCAGTCATTAATATGGAGGTCCCCCCCCCCCCGCTTTGCTGCTATAACAGCCTCCACTCTTCTGGGAAGGCATTAATATGGAGTTGGACCCCCCTTTAATGCTATAACAGCCTCCACTCTTCTGGGAAGGCATTAATATAGAGTTGGTCCCCCCTTTGCTGCTATACCAGCCTCCACTCTTCTGGGAAGTCATTAATATGGAGTTGGACCCCCCCCTTTGCTGCTATAACAGCCTCCACTCTTCTGGGAAGTCATTAATATGGAGTTGGTCCCTCCTTTGCTGCTATAACAGCCTCCACTCTTCTGGGAAGTCATTAATATGGAGCTGGTCCCTCCTTTGCTGCTATAACAGCCTCCACTCTTCTGGGAAGTCATTAATATGGAGTTGGTCCCCCCCCCTTTGCTGCTATAACAGCCTCCACTCTTCTGGGAAGGCATTAATATGGAGTTGGTCCCTCCTTTGCTGCTATAACAGCCTCCACTCTTCTGGGAAGTCATTAATATGGAGCTGGTCCCTCCTTTGCTGCTATAACAGCCTCCACTCTTCTGGGAAGTCATTAATATGGAGTTGGCCCCCCCCCCCCCTTTGCTGCTATAACAGCCTCCACTCTTCTGGGAAGTCATTAATATGGAGTTGGTCCTCCCCTTTGCTGCTATAACAGCCTCCACTCTTCTGGGAAGGCATTAATATGGAGTTGGTCCCTCCTTTGCTGCTTTAAATAACAGCCTCCACTCTTCAGGGAAGGCATTAATATGGAGTTGGTCCCTCCTTTGCTGCTATAACAGCCTCCACTCTTCTGGGAAGTCATTAATATGGAGTTGGTCCCCCCTTTGCTGCTATAACAGCCTCCACTCTTCTGGGAAGTCATTAATATGGAGTTGGTCCTCCCCTTTGCTGCTATAACAGCCTCCACTCTTCTGGGAAGGCTTTAATATGGAGTTGGTCCCCCCCTTTGCTGCTATAACAGCCTCCACTCTTCAGGGAAGTCATTAATATGGAGTTGGACCCCCCTTTGCTGCTATAACAGCCTCCACTCTTCTGGGAAGGCATTAATATGGAGTTGGACCCCCCTTTGCTGCTATAACAGCCTCCACTCTTCTGGGAAGGCATTAATATGGAGTTGGACCCCCCTTTGCTGCTATAACAGCCTCCACTCTTCTGGGAAGTCATTAATATGGAGTTGGACCCCCCTTTGCTGCTATAACAGCCTCCACTCTTCAGGGAAGTCATTAATATGGAGTTGGTTCCCCTTTGCTGCTATAACAGCCTCCACTCTTCTGGGAAGGCATTAATATGGAGTTGGTCCCCCCCCTTTGCTGCTATAACAGCCTCCACTCTTCTGGGAAGGCATTAATACGGAGTTGGTCTCCCCCCTTTGCTGCTATAACAGCCTCCACTCTTCTGGGAAGTCATTAATATGGAGTTGGTCCCCCCTTTGCTGCTATAACAGCCTCCAGTCTTCTGGGAAGGCATTAATATGGAGTTGCCCCCTCCCCCCTTTGCTGCTATAACAGCCTCCACTCTTCAGGGAAGTCATTAATATGGAGTTGGTCCCCCTTTGCTGCTATAACAGCCTCCACTCTTCAGGGAAGTCATTAATATGGAGTTGGTTCCCCTTTGCTGCTATAACAGCCTCCACTCTTCTGGGAAGGCATTAATATGGAGTTGGTCCCCCCCCTTTGCTGCTATAACAGCCTCCACTCTTCTGGGAAGGCATTAATACGGAGTTGGTCTCCCCCCTTTGCTGCTATAACAGCCTCCACTCTTCTGGGAAGTCATTAATATGGAGTTGGTCCCCCCTTTGCTGCTATAACAGCCTCCAGTCTTCTGGGAAGGCATTAATATGGAGTTGCCCCCTCCCCCCTTTGCTGCTATAACAGCCTCCACTCTTCAGGGAAGTCATTAATATGGAGTTGGTCCCCCTTTGCTGCTATAACAGCCTCCACTCTTCTGGGAAGGCATTAATATGGAGTTGGTCCCCCTTTGCTGCTATAACAGCCTCCACTCTTCAGGGAAGGCTTTAATATGGAGTTGGACCCCCCTTTGCTGCTATAACAGCCTCCACTCTTCAGGGAAGTCATTAATATGGAGTTGGACCCCCCTTTGCTGCTATAACAGCCTCCACTCTTCTGGGAAGGCATTAATATGGAGTTGGACCCCCCTTTGCTGCTAAAACAGCCTCCACTCTTCTGGGAAGGCATTCCACTAGATGTTGGAACATTGCTGTGGGGACTTGCTTCCATTCAGCCACAAGAGCATTAGTGAGGTTGGGCCCTGATGTTAGGCGATTAGGCCCGTCTCGCAGTCGGCGTTCCATTTCAGCCCAAAGGTGACCAGTCAAGTTCTTCCACACCGATCTCGACAAACCATTTCTGTATGGACCTCGCTTTGTGCACAGGGGCATTGTCATGCTGAAACAGGGAAGAGCCTTCCCCAAACTGTTGCCACAAAGTTGGAAGCACAGAATCTTCTAGAATGTCATTGTATGCTGTAGTGTTAAGATTTCTCTTCACTGGAACTAAGGGGCCCGAACCATGAAAAACAGCCCCAGACCATTATTCCTCCTACACCAAACTTTACAGTTGGCACTATGCATTGGGGCAGGTAGTGTTTCCCTGGCATCCGCAAAACCCAGATTTGTCCCATCGGACTGCCAGATGGTGAAGCGCGATTCATTACTGCAGAGAACACGTTTCCACTGAGTCCAATGGTGGCGAGCTTTACACCACTCCAGCCGAGGCTTGGCATTGCCCATGGTGATCTTAGGCTTGTGTGCGGCTGCTCTGCCATGGAAACTCATTTCATGAAGATCCCGACTAACAGTTATTGTGCTGACGTTGCTTCCAGAGGCAGTTTGGAACTCGGTTGTGAGTGTTGCAACCGACAGAGAGAGCATTTTTAAGCGCTTCAGCACTAAGCGGTCCTGTTCTGCGGGCTTGTGTGGTCTACCACTTCGCGTCTGAGCCGTTGTTGCTCCTAGATGTTTCCACTTTATGATAACAGCACGTACAGTGGACCGGGGCAGCTCCAGCAGGGTAGAAATTTGACAAACTGACTTTTTGGAAAGGTGGTATCCTATGACGGTGCCACATTGAAAATCACTGATCTCTTCAGTAAGGTCATTCTACTTCTAATGTTTTCCTGTGGAGATTGCATGGCTGGGTGCTCGATTTTAAAAAACACCTGCCAGCAACGGATGTGGCAGAAAGAGCCAAATACACTAATTTGAAGGGGTGTCCATTTACACTATATATATATATATATATATATATATATATATATATATATATATATATATATATATATATATATATATATATATATATATATATATATATATATATATATATATATACACACACACTGTAACAAATACATTGTCTTTGTAATGTGGTTAACCTTAAAAATCTAAAATAGAGAGTGCCCTTAGATCGTGGGAAAAGTCCGCACTTGACCATTGACGCTTGAATTGTAAGTGCAACGGTCAAGTTCGGCCGTTCGAGCTGTCATGTGACCGAATGCTGCACACAACACATTCACGAGTCAGTACGGAGAAGTTTTGATTCCTGCCTCAAAGGGAATACCCAGCCATCTCCCTCAGAGCATTACAACTCATGGTAACCTTCGCCAGCTCATATTTCTGTGAAGCTGGATTCAGCAGTGCTATCGTCTGCATTAAAACCAAATATCAATCCAGGTACCATGCGACAGCAGATGAGATGAGATGCACACTATTGACCACACCCCCCTGACTTTGAGAAGCTTCGACGCAACACCCATCTCATTAGTGGTGGTGAGATATTGGTGCTTTCAAGACCAAATGGGATCTATGGGGGAAAAAACTAGGTCAAATCACAAAGTATAAAATAATAAAATAAGTGTCATTTAGCTGACAAACGCATGTGGCAATGGTTCTATTGGCTTCTGGCTCTCCGCCTGTCTGTCTAGATCTTTTTTTTAGGATGTAGTCCGCCATAAAACCCACAGAAGAAGAAGGCAGGGCATTCGTCACGCACTACTAGTGCCAGGATCATGCCGCTTTTCAAGGAGCGGTACACTAATCCGGACGCTTATAAAGAAATCCCGCTATGCCCTCAGACGAACCATCAAACAAGCAAAAGCGTCAATACAGGATTAAGATTTAATCCTACTACACCGGGCTCTGACGCTCGTCGGATGTGGCAGGGATTGAAAACTGTTACGGACTACAAAGGGAAACCCAGCCGCGAGCTGCCCAGTGACGCAAGCCTTTTATGCTCGAGGCAAGCGACACTGACGGCCTACCGAGGAACAGTGGGTTAACTGCCTTGCTCATTGGCAGAATGACAGATTTTTACCTTGTTGAATCCCCGAGCTGACAAGCTAAAAATCTGTCGTTCTGCCCCTGAACAAGGCAGTTAACCCACTGTTCCTAGGTCATCATTGTAAATAAGAATTAGTTCTTAACTGACTTGCCTAGTTAAATAAAGGTTAAATAAAAACATTTAAAAAATAAAGCATGCATGACAGCACTAGCTGTTCTGGACAACAGTGATAACGCTCTCGGCAGCCGATGTGAGCAAGACCTTTTAAACAGGTCAACATTCACAAGGCCAGACGGATTACCAGGACGAATACTCAAAGCATGAGCGAACCACCTGGCAAGTGTCTTCACTGACATTTTCACCCTCTCCCTGACCGAGTCTGTAATACCTACATGTTTCAAGCCGACCACCATAGTCCCTGTGCCCAAGGAAGCGAAGGTAACCTGCCTAAATGATTACCGACCCGTAGCACTCACGTCTGTAGCCATGAAATGCTTTGAAAGGCTGGTCATGGCTCACATCAACACCATTATCCCAGCAACCCTAGACCCACTTGAATTTGCATACAGCACCAACAGATCATGTCATCTCCATTGCACTCCACACTGCCCTTTCCCACCTGGACAAAATAACACCTATGTGAGAATGGTATTCAATGACTACAGCTCAGCGTTCAACACCATAGTGCCCACAAAGCTCATCACTAAGGTAAGGACCCTGGGACTAAACACCTCCCTCTGCAACTGGATCCTGGACTTCCTGACGGGCCGCCCTCAGGTGGTAAGGGTAGGCAACAACACGTCTGCAATGCTGATTCTCAACACTGGGGCCCCTCAGGGGTGTGTAGTTAGTCCCCTCCTGTACTCCTGTTCACCTACGACTGTGTGGCCAACATGACTCCAACACCATCATTAAGTTTGCTGACGACACAAGAGTGGTAGGCCTGATCACCGACAACGATGAGACGGCCTATAGGGAGGAAGTCAGAGACCTGACAACGATGAGACAGCCTATAGGGAGGAGGTCAGAGACCTGCAGTGTGGTGCCAGGACAACAACCTCTCCCTCAATGTGAGCAAGATAAAGGAGCTGATCGTGGACAACAGGAAAAGGCGGGCCGAACATGACCCAATTAACATTGACGGGGCTGTAGTGGAACGGGTCGAGAGTTTCAAGTTCCTTGGTGTCCACATCACAAACTATCATAGTCCAAACACACCACAGCAGTTGTTAAGAGGGCACGACAACACCTTTTCCACCTCAGGAGACTGAAAAGACTTGGCATGGGTCCCAGATCCTCAAAACGTTCTAGAGCTGCACCATCGAGAGCATCCTGCCCGGTTGCATCACCGCCTGGTATAGCAACAGCTCGGCATCTGACCGTAAGGCGCTACAGAGTGTTGTGCGTACGGCCCAGTACATCATATTTTCTTAACTCTTTCTTGAACTGCATTGTTGGTTAAAGGGCTTGTAAGTAAGCATTTCACAGTAAGGTCTAAACATGTTGTATTCGGTGCACGTGACAAATTAAGTTTGATTTGAAACCGGTGGTGTAGCTTACTATAGCCCCCCCCCCCCCCCCCCACAAAAAAAAATTGTGCACTCAGCCTGGTCTCATAGACCAAATGTAACATAGTAAATGTAAATTCAGGACAATCAAATTAGTATGGTATGTTACGTCTGTAATGGTTACATAAGACAGATTATTACTTAAGGCAAACATAGAAGTAGGGTGATTGGTCGGGGTGGATGGGTAGGCGTATAACGTCAACGTCTAGCAATCCAAAAAAGTTGAGAATTCGAATCTCATCACCGACAACTTTAACGTTTTAGCTGATTAGAAAATGTTCTACTACTTTTTAGCTACATAGCATGTAAGCTAGCCCTTCCCCTAACCTAGCCCAGCTAACGTTAGCTAGCCCTTCCCCTAACCTAGCCCAGCTAACGTTAGCTAGCCCTTCCCCTAACCTAGCCCAGCTAACGTTAGCTAGCCCTTCCCCTAACCTAGCCTAGCTAACGTTAGCTAGCCCTTCCCCTAACCTAGCCTAGCTAACGTTAGCTAGCCCTTCCCCTAACCTAGCCTAGCTAACGTTAGCTAACCCTTCCCCTAACCTAGCCCAGCTAACGTTAGCTAACCCTTCCCCTAACCTAGCCCAGCTAACGTTAGTCACCTAGCTAGAATTCGTAACATATAAGTTTACCAAATTCGTCACAGTGCGTTTTTCAAATTCGTAGCATATAATACGAATTGTAATTCGTAATATATCATACGTAAATGAGTGATGAACGTCTAGCAACCTAAAGGTTGCGAGTTCGAATCTCAGCACCGACAACTTTAGCATCGTAGCAACTTTTCAATGACATACTACTTGTTTAGCTACTTTGCAACTACTTAGCTTAAATGGTTTAGCTAAAAGGGATAGGGGAAGGGGTTAGCTTACATGCTAACTCCTAAATTTAACCCTAACCCCAAGCCTAGCTAACGTTAGCCAGCTAACTAAAGTTAGCCACCTAGCTAGAATTTGTTCAAATTTGTAACATATTGTACATTTTTCATGTACAATATTGTAATTCGTAATATATCATACGAAATGGATGATGGACATAACACCACACTAATGCTCTGAGACCAGGTTGACTTATTTGCAAACTTTAATGGAATCGTTAGCTGGCTAATTGTTTACGTTTGTTTATCCCATGTGTAACTCTGTGTTGTTTGTGTCGTACTGCTTTGCTTTATCTTGGCCAGGTCACAATTGTAAATGAGAACTTGTTCTCAACTGGCCTGCCTGGTTAACTTCTCTAGGATAGGGGGCAGCATTTTCACGTTTGGATGAAAAGCATACCCAAATTCAACTGCCAGCTACTCATCCCCAGACGATAAGATATGCATATTATAGATTTGGATAGAAAACACTCTGAAGTTTCTAAAACTGTTTGAATCATGTCTGTGAGTATAACAGAACTTATTTAGCAGGCGAAACCCCGAGGACAAACCATTCAGATTTTTTTTTTTTTTTAGGTCACTCTCTTTTCAATGAGGTTTCATTGGGAATCCAGATTTCTTAATTCACCTTCTTGCAGTTCCTACCGCTTCCACTGGATGTCAACAGTCTTTAGAAAATGGTTGAGGTTTTTTCCTTTGTGTAATGAAGAAGTACGGCCATCTTGAAGTGTACTGTTAGAGGCGCGTGACCAGAAAGCTAGCTACAGTTTGTTTTAATCCTGTATTTAACACAGGTCATCTCGTCTTCAATTTTATCGATTATTTACGTAAAAAAATACCTAAAGTTGTATTACAAAAGTAGTTTGAAATGTTTTGGCAAAGTTTACAGGTAACTTTTGAGATATTTTGTAGTCACGTTGCACAAGTTGGAACCGGTGTTTTTCTGGATCAAACGCGCCAAATAAATGGACATTTTGAATATATATTGACGGAATTAATTGAACAAAAAGGACCATTTGTGATGTTTATGGGACATATTGGAGTGCCAACAACAGAAGCTCGGTAAGGCATGAATTATATTTTTATTTCTGCGTTTTGTGTCGCGCCTGCAGGGTTGAAATATGCTTCTCTCTCTTTGTTTACAATAGTGCTATCCTTAGATAATAGCATCGTTTGCTTTCGCTGAAAAGCCTATTTGAAATCTGACATGTTGGCTGGATTCACAACAAGTGTAGCTTTCATTTCAGTGTAATGCATGTGTGATTTCATGAAAGTTTGATTTTTATAGTAATTTATTTGAATTTGGCACTCTGCATTTTTACTGGCTTTTGGCCAAGTGGGACGTTAGCGTCCCACATATCCCAGAGAAGTTAAATAAAGGTGAAATAAAATGTAAAAAAAATTGCTGGCCGCTAGACTATCTAAATTTAGTAATCATGATTGAATTACCGACCGGGGGACCCCTTTAAATTTCAGTCTCACTCAGATAAATTAAAATCTGCAAACATTTCTCTCCATCCTATGGCAAAATGAGGAGAATTTTAGGAAATTAGTTATAAAATTGCTAAATGTTCTCTTCGCCCACTGGCAAAATATGTATAATTGCATGAAAGGAACTCTAAAAAAAGAGGGGGGGGATACTAAAATGTTTTGCTCGCAATGTTGGTGGTGATGGTTATTAAAGTTTTCATTTAAAAAAAGGGTTAAGGTTAGGGTTAGGGTTAGGGTAAGGGTATGGACGTCCCAAGGATCCCTCTTAGCATCGACCGTTGTGCTGATGTAAAAGAGACTGAACGTTCTAACGGTGTTTCTGTACCACGTTCTACTCACGCATACTGTTCCAGGTTCCCCAGTTTTTTATCTGTCACGTAGTTGCTGGGGATGTAGCCCTCCTTCCTGCATTTCAACAAACAAACAAACAAACAAAACAAACAAACAAACTCAATATTAGCGAGGCCAGCCATAGAAGAAGAAACGACAAAGATGTGCAATGTGAGAGTCTAAAAAAGACAAAGATTATACACCAGGGGCCAAGCTACAGTGAGATTATACACCAGGGGCCAAGCTACAGTGAGATTATACACCAGGGGCCAAGCTACAGTGAGATTATACACCAGGGGCCAAGCTACAGTGAGATTATACACCAGGGGCCAAGCTACAGTGAGAGATTATATACCAGGGGCCAAACTACAGTGAGAGATTATATACCAGGGGCCAAACTACAGTGAGATTATACCCCAGGGGCCAAGCTACAGTGAGATTATACCCCAGGGGCCAAGCTACAGTGAGATTATACACCAGGGGCCAAGCTACAGTGAGATTATACACCAGGGGCCAAGCTACAGTGAGATTATACACCAGGGGCCAAGCTACAGTGAGATTATACACCAGGGGCCAAGCTACAATGAGATTAGACACCAGGGGCCAAGCTACAATGAGATTAGACACCAGGGGCCAAGCTACAGTGAGATTATACACCAGGGGCCAAGCTACAGTGAGATTATACACCAGGGGCCAAGTAACAGTGAGATTATACACCAGGGGCCAAGTAACAGTGAGATTATACACCAGGGGCCAAGCTACAGTGAGATTATACACCAGGGGCCAAGCTACAGTAAGCACAGGCCCACATACACACCGTACTGACCCGTATATGTTGCGGGCCTTGTACCAGTTGATGTCACATTTCTCCAGTATGACGTATTCTCCTCCCTTGGTCATAGTCAGGTCATGTGGTTCAGGACCGTAGAAGTCATACAGAGCTATCACAACCTCCTCGACACCACTACCATCATCGTGACTGTGGACGGGAGGGGGGGGAGGGGGAGGGGGAGGCCGACGAGACTGGAGGAGCAATGAGAATGAAGGAGGACGAAGGGAGGGACAAAGGGAGGGACAAAGGGAGGGACAAAGGGAGGATCAAAGGGAGGATCAAAGGGAGGATCAAAGGGAGGGTCAAAGGGAGGGTCAAAGGGAGGGTCAAAGGGAGGGTCAAAGGGAGGGACAAAGGGAGAGACAAAGGGAGAGACAAAGGGAGGGTCAAAGGGAGGGTCAAAGGGAGGGACAAAGGGAGAGACAAAGGGAGAGACAAAGGGAGAGACAAAGGGAGAGACAAAGGGAGAGACAAAGGGAGAGACAAAGGGAGAGACAAAGGGAGAGACAAAGGGAGAGACAAAGGGAGAGACAAAGGGAGAGACAAAGGGAGAGACAAAGGGAGAGACAAAGGGAGAGACAAAGGGAGGGTCAAAGGGAGGGTCAAAGGGAGAGACAAAGGGAGGGAAAAAGGGAGGGAAAAAGGGAGGGTCAAAGGGAGAGACAAAGGGAGAGACAAAGGGAGAGACAAAGGGAGGGAAAAAGGGAGGAGAGAAGGGATGAAGGGACGAAAAAGGACATTTGTTAACTTTGTTCTGTTTCTGTTGTATCCAGCTTGTCTGGTTGCTAGGGTACGACTCATTTTTGTTATAGCTTACTATTTGTCGAGTAATATTACAACAGAAATTCTAGAAGGCAGAAGGGCCATTCCATGTCGTATCAACAAGCCATGATGTCACCCATCATCTCAGATTGTTCTGAAATCGTTTCTGCAGTTAGCAACAGGTAAGATTAGCATTCCTGTAACATTATTTTGATAAAATTTATAATTAGATCTCTGAGAAATAAAGCGAATTGAATTGCACCTAACATCCAATTTGGACCACAAGTCTTCTTCATAACAATGATTAAGACGTCCCATAAAATGTATCAAAATCCCACCCAGGCCTCCCCACGCCAATCCCACCCAGGGACCCCCCCCACACCCCACGCCAATCACACCCAGGGAGCCCCCCCCAACCCCACGCCAATCCCACCCAAGGACCCCCCCCACACCCTACACCAATCCCCCCCACACCCCATGCCAATCCCACCCAGGGACCCCCCCCCCCCGCCAATCCCAACCAGGACCCCCCCCCCCCCCCCCCACGCCCCATGCCAATCCCACCCAGGGACCCCCCCCACGCCAATCCCACCCAGGGACCCCCCCCACACCCCACGCCAATCCCACCCCAACAACCAGTATATAGTATTAATTCTCTATGTCTGGCAGGTAGTATGGTGTTGCTTGGAGTATTGCTTCTTCCTCTTATGTAATATATTCCATCTGAATCTGCTGATGTTTTTATTTTCCCCTGTTCAGAGAAGTTAGCCATTGAAGTCAGTGCATTACTTGTCAGACAGAGAACTGATACTGTATACTGGTTGTTGGGGTGGGATTGGTGTGGGTTGTGGAGGTCCCTGGGTGGGATTGGTGTGGGGTGTGGAGGTCCCTGGGTGGGATTGGTGTGGGGTTGTGGAGGTCCCTGGGTGGGATTGGTGTGGGGTGTGGAGGTCCCTGGGTGGGATTGGTGTGGGTTGTGGAGGTCCCTGGGTGGGATTGGTGTGGGGTGTGGAGGTCCCTGGGTGGGATTGGTGTGGGGTGTGGAGGTCCCTGGGTGGGATTGGTGTGGGGTGTGGAGGTCCCTGGGTGGGATTGGTGTGGGGTGTGGAGGTCCCTGGGTGGGATTGGTGTGGGGTGTGGAGGTCCCTGGGTGGGATTGGATACTTTTATTGGATTCCTCATGTCTTACTCATCGTTAGGAATAATTATGGTCCAAATTGGATGTTAGGCACTATATTTATTGAAGATTATTTGAATCATATAAATAAATAAATAAAAATGCCAATTTGGGTGCACTCAATTGGCTTCAATTTAAATTTTAACAAAATAATGTTTCGGGAATGCTAATCGTATCGGTTTCTAACTACAGAAACTATTTCAAAAACAATCTGACATGGTCGGTGTCTTAAACCTCTTTCTTGTGCTTGTTGAGGTGGGATGACTCCGAAGGGTTTGTGTGTGTGAGAGAGAGACAGAGAGCGAGAGAGGGGGGAGACAGAGAGCGAGAGAGGGGGGAGACAGAGAGCGAGAGAGGGGGGAGACAGAGAGCGAGAGAGGGGGGAGACAGAGAGCGGGAGAGGGGGGAGACAGAGAGCGAGAGAGGGGGGAGACAGAGAGCGAGAGAGGGGGGAGACAGAGAGCGAGAGAGGGGGGAGACAGAGAGCGAGAGAGGGGGGAGACAGAGAGCGAGAGAGGGGGGAGACAGAGAGCGAGAGAGGGGGGAGACAGAGAGCGAGAGAGGGGGGAGACAGAGAGCGAGAGAGGGGGGAGACAGAGAGCGAGAGAGGGGGGAGACAGAGAGCGAGAGAGGGGGGAGACAGAGAGCGAGAGAGGGGGGAGACAGAGAGCGAGAGAGGGGGGAGACAGAGAGCGAGAGAGGGGGGAGACAGAGAGCGAGAGAGGGGGGAGACAGAGAGCGAGAGAGGGGGGAGACAGAGAGAGAGCGAGACAGAGAGAGAGCGAGACAGAGAGAGAGCGAGACAGAGAGAGAGCGAGACAGAGAGAGAGCGAGACAGAGAGAGAGCGAGACAGAGAGAGAGCGAGACAGAGAGAGAGCGAGACAGAGAGAGAGCGAGACAGAGAGAGAGCGAGACAGAGAGAGAGCGAGACAGAGAGAGAGCGAGACAGAGAGAGAGCGAGACAGAGAGAGAGCGAGACAGAGAGAGAGCGAGACAGAGAGAGAGCGAGACAGAGAGAGAGCGAGACAGAGAGAGAGCGAGACAGAGAGAGAGCGAGACAGAGAGAGAGAGAGACAGAGAGAGAGCGAGAGACAGAGCGAGAGCGAGAGACAGAGCGAGAGCGAGAGACAGAGCGAGAGCGAGAGACAGAGCGAGAGCGAGAGACAGAGCGAGAGCGAGAGACAGAGCGAGAGCGAGAGACAGAGCGAGAGCGAGAGACAGAGCGAGAGCGAGAGACAGAGCGAGAGCGAGAGACAGAGCGAGAGCGAGAGACAGAGCGAGAGCGAGAGACAGAGCGAGAGCGAGAGACAGAGCGAGAGCGAGAGACAGAGCGAGAGCGAGAGACAGAGCGAGAGCGAGAGACAGAGCGAGAGCGAGAGACAGAGCGAGAGCGAGAGACAGAGCGAGAGCGAGAGACAGAGCGAGAGCGAGAGACAGAGCGAGAGCGAGAGACAGAGAGAGCGAGAGACAGAGAGAGCGAGAGACAGAGAGAGCGAGAGACAGAGAGAGCGAGAGACAGAGAGAGCGAGAGACAGAGAGAGCGAGAGACAGAGAGAGCGAGAGACAGAGAGAGCGAGAGACAGAGAGAGCGAGAGACAGAGAGAGCGAGAGACAGAGAGAGCGAGAGACAGAGAGAGCGAGAGACAGAGAGAGCGAGAGACAGAGAGAGCGAGAGACAGAGAGAGCGAGAGACAGAGAGAGCGAGAGACAGAGAGAGCGAGAGACAGAGAGAGCGAGAGACAGAGAGAGCGAGAGACAGAGAGAGCGAGAGACAGAGAGAGCGAGAGACAGAGAGAGCGAGAGACAGAGAGAGCGAGAGACAGAGAGAGCGAGAGACAGAGAGCGAGAGAGGGGGGAGACAGAGAGCGAGAGAGGGGAGAGACAGAGAGCGAGAGAGGGGGGAGACAGAGAGCGAGAGAGGGGGGAGACGGAGAGACAGAGAGACAGAGAGACACAGAGACACAGAGACACAGAGACACAGAGACACAGAGACAGAGAGACAGAGAGACAGAGAGACAGAGAGACAGAGAGACAGAGAGACAGAGAGACAGAGAGACAGAGAGACAGAGACAGAGACAGAGACAGAGACAGAGACAGAGACAGAGACAGAGACAGAGACAGAGACAGAGACAGAGATGTAAGGCTGACATTGTCACTCACTGTCCCACAGGTTACAGAGAGGTAATTGTACCGTCACAGAAACACAGCTCTGTTAATAGAGGCAGAGACTCTGGAGGACTGATCATTTGGTACAAATCCAAACTACAACATCTAATTGACCCCCTCAAAATTGGCAAATATCACATTTGGTTAAAACTGAAAAAAGAACTTGTACTGACAGAAAAAGATGTGTTCCTTTGCGCAATTTATATCCCCCCCTCAGAATCCCCATATTACTCAGAGGAGATCTTCCCCACCCTTGAGGAAGAGACGTGCCATTTCCAGGCCCAGGGAAATGTGCTCATCTGTGGGGACACAAATGCGCGCACAGGAACACTACCTGATCTAACGAGCACACGAGGGGACAGCTTTATTGCAGGACATACTGTTTCTAACTGCCTTAATCTCCCCCATAGAAACAACAGTGACAGCACCGTCAACAAAAACGGAAGGGATCTTTTGCAGCTCTGTAGAAGCCTGGGTCTGTACTTTGTCAATGGTAGGTTACGGGGGGACACTTTGGGGAGATTCACCTACTGCTCACCTCTTGGCCACAGTACAGTAGACTATATGATCACAGACATTGACCCTTTCTCTCTCAGCTCATTCACTGTCAAGCCACTAACACCTCTGTCTGATCACAGCCAAATTACCTTGTTCCTCAAAAGAACAGACATGGAAACAACCACACATTCACAGCCCAGTAAGCTGTACAACATCAGAAATTCATACAGATGGGCCCAAAACAGCACAGAAGAATACCAGAAAGCAACCTGGAACCAAAATATCCAAACACTCTTAGATAACTTTCTGGATACCACATTCACTCACAGTAAAGAAGGCATCAATCTAGCAGTACAAAACATCAACTATATATTCAGGCAAACGGCAAAAGAAGCACAATTGAAATTGATAAAAAACAAAACAAAAAAGATCACAGATGACAACTGGTT